>NC_085002.1:28911853-28996853 GCF_963854185.1 Sardina pilchardus | reverse complement strand
ACACACACACACACACGCTAACACCGTGCACACACACACATAAGCACACACTATCTCACACACACACACACACACACACACACACACACACACACACACACAAACGTCTGTTCACATATATTATATCATAGGTTCTCCAAAGCAGTCAACTTTTGCTATGATGGCATCACACTCTTGGCACTTAAGGTAGACACTGCACTGGGAATGACTTTCCAGCAGTCCTGAAGGAGTTTCCATACATGTCACTCATGTTCATGGAGAAGCATTCCAGGTTACTATTTCATTACTGTAATCTGGTCATGATGCCAATAGTGCACTGAACAGACATGGATCTGAGCCATGAAACCTATTTAGTTTTTTTTTTTAAGTATACATTTTTTCAGGCTTTTTGCCTTTATTTGTATAGGACAGTAGAGAGAGACCGGAAGCAAGCGGGAGAGAGAGAGACGGGGTGGGATTGGGAAATGACCGCAGGTCGGACCCGAACCTGGGTCCCCATGGCACGAGCGCTGTAGCCTGTTGCGCCACAGCGCCCCCCCCTCCCATTTAGGTTTTTAACAGAAGAAAAAAGTATGTTTCATGAATCAGATTCTTCAAGTTAGCCTCCGTAGTAGTGTAGCCAGCTCTAGCACACACACACACACACACACACACACACACACACACACACACACACACACACAGAGAGAGAGAGCCCAAATGCTTTTTTAAATGAAATTGGGGCACAGGTGCTTTGTTGTATATATGGCTGTATTTGGCCATTGAAGTAATATATCTATAGCATGAACTCTAAACGTTCTCCTTTCCCATGCTCGACAACGCCATCACTTATAACTATTAGCACCATGGAGTGCAAGGCGAGCGTAGCTGCTGTTGGAGCAGTAGCAGTTGTCCCCTCTATAGAGGCCCTGGCCATGCGTCTTACTGATGAGGCCCTATCTCTCTTATGGGCTCCCAGTGGGGACATATTAGCTGTTCAATCTCTCCAAACGTACACTAACATCAGACACTCTACGTGGCTCTCTGCCCTCTCCTTGCATCTGCTTGGTTCATTATCGCTCCATTAAAGGTGCTGTTTGCCATGCTATTTTTTCCTACCTGCAATGGAAACACTTAAAAATAAATTTGCCTCGCGCTTCACATGAGGGGAAATGCCAGTGGCTACACAGATGCCATGTTTTCATTTTCCAATTGCCATAAATCCTCACAAATGTATGGCTCTGACATTACATTGTCACCACAACCATTTTTATTCAACCGCAAGTTTGTTGTGTGCAAATTTCAATAATTTACCCTCGAACAGCCTGCAAGAAGAAATGTGAAACATTCAGCTGTGTTTGATCAGTAACATATTGTAATGTAATACTGTAATCTTTACTCGGTGAAGAGCCGTGTCTCATCACTAACATATTGTAATGTAATGATCTTTACTTTGGGATTTCACACAAGCCACACTGTGGGTGATTTTTGAGTGATTTTTTCCACAATTCACAACCATCGTTTTCCCACGAATTCCCACATTTTTCTCATTCACAATAACAGGATCCATTTTTCCCCATTTCTCTTCTTCACAATATCACTTACAGTAGAGGTGTCATGTCTGTGTGTTTGCCTGTGTGTTGTGTTTGGCAGGTGATGGTGTGGCCTGCCTTCCCAGTCAGTGAATTAAAGCATACATTAACCATGTGCTGTGGAGATGGCTGTCATTATCGAAGAACCATGGGATCACATAGCATTTGGCCTTTTGTAATGAAATGACAATATTTTTAATGTATGTTATTCTTTCCCAAAAGGTTATGTTTCCTCCGGAAGTTGCATCTGGTCTTCATTGACAATAGATGTACCAACTCTCACCCTGTGTTCTGTGGTCATCTATGCGCTATGTAGCCTACTGCACTATAGTGACTAGTCTAATATATAGAGTGGCTGTTGTGAGCCCAGGATGAAATGCTAACGGTTGTCCATGTGTGGCCTGTCCATAGGTGGGGAAGAAGGACAATGTGGCAGTGGAGCCCATCATCTCAGGCCTCAAGCGAGTGGTCCATCACGGTGAGTGGCCATAAAACAACGCTCTTTGGGACTCACAGGGTGCCAGTAAAACCAGATCAACCCAAGCCTAGTTACTCAGATAGGGCTGCTCCGCTTTGGCCCTTGTGGAAACAATATTTACAGGACTGCAAGAAGATTACAGATAGCAAATAAGAGTGGAGGTGCTGTGCCAGTGGCGTGGCTGTCCCTGAGACGCTGCATTCTGCCCATAAGGTGCCGCGGGGCTTACTACACATTAGAGATAAACGCTTTAGACTGGATAATCTCGCCACGCGGCCGCCAGGAATAAAAGATTTAGATAGCCGTGGGGGGATCAGACTGCATCCTCCAGCGCCGCTAGCGCTAGCCAGGAAAGGATCCGGTCTGTCTATTCCCCAGTGACCTGTGCTTTCCGCTCCCCCTCCCCTCCCCCAGAGAAGGAGACCTTCCTCAGGCCGTTTACGCTGCGGGACCTGCTGCCGTCGTCGCTGGGCAGCTACTACCGCTACACGGGCTCCCTCACCACGCCGCCCTGCAGCCGGGTCGTGGAGTGGATCGTCTTCAGCCGGCCCGTGTTCCTGTCACACCAGCAGGTGAGCAGCCGCCTCCCCCCCCCCCCCCAGCCTCCAGGTACGCTCCTGCGTCCGCACCCCGCCACAGCCATTAATCTTGTCTGGGCAGCCAAGGTTAGCGCCGAGTACTCCGAGTATGATGTCGCCCCACTGTTTAACTCTCAGGCCTACAAATGGGCTTTTATCCGGGAGTGCATATATAGCGTTAGGCTGCTTGCAGGTGGTCTTATGGACCTCTGGAGACACGCCTGTGTGAATAGGCTTTCCCCCTCGCCACGTCCCAAACACGGCAGCGCGATTCATCTTCAGGTGTGACCCATTACTTGTGGCAAAGTCGGACTTCGGTAGGCATGCCGTGGCACACATGGGGCATGGATCTGAAAGCAGAGGCAACGGGGAAGTGCTTTTCCTGGGCACTTGGTTAACTAGATTGGGCCTTATTACTGCCACTCAGCGATGTTTTACAGCAAATTAGCCAATTTGAGAAGTCCAATCAGACTGTGGTATTTGCAGACCAAAATGTTAGCTCTCTAAGCAGTGTGTGGCACTGAGCAGATTGAACTGTCTTCTTCAGTAAATGTGGTCATGCTTAATTTAGCAGTTTTACGAAATGCCAGGGATTGTAATGTAATCAGCATGATGAGAGAAGCTGTCGTCCGTCGATCTAAAATGCACTTCAGTTGCTTTATGGGCTGGCGTATTTACATTTGAATAGCAATGTCTAATAGCTAACGTCTATTAGTGTTCATGTCAGTGCATCATAACCTTAGATATCGTTCGGCCATGTTCTTTCAATGAACGAGCCCGGCTTGTCTGCTGAGACAATGTAACATGACAAAATAAATGGCAATGATTGCCTCCTCTGCAGTTGTGTTCACAGACTCCTCAGACTCCTGTCAAAGCAGTGGAATTATAGTAGCTGAGAATTCAGATCCTCTCTATGCACAAGCCAAATTTCCGCCGTGTCTTGGAAGACGCCTAAAAAGAGCTCTCAGTGTGTAGGCTGGATTGGATGAAACAAGATTGATCTGTTTTCATTGATACAGAGTTGCACCCAAGTGATTGATCATGGCGATGATGATTATTAAGAAAGCCGTACTGCACACTGTGCACTGCACACCAGGTGGTCTTCTTCACCGCATGCTGGCAGTGCCATTTTATTGTCTTCTATGCCGCTTTGCTGAAGCTCAAATAGATCAGACCTCACCCAGCTCCAGACAGCTTCTTCTCAGTGGGGAGAATAATCCGAGTCCCCTTTGTTTTGGCATGCCAAACGCCATTGTGTTGTCACCGTTGACCAATCTCTACCACGCACAGGACACCTCGAGTGATTGTGTATGGATAGACCTTAGTCAGCAGCATAGCGAGTCAAGACCGTGATCACCACTCTATAGGACTTTTCCAATCGGCTGAAAAAAGAAACTCTTCCGTCTCTTGTTGTGAGAATCATAAAAGGACAAAATCATAAAAGGACACCATGATCATTGCGTCCCACGCAACAAACCAACTCTTTTCACATAACTCCTCTTCATAGCCTTCCCCTCTCATGGAAGTCTGTACATGGTTCTGCAAGCACACTTTCCCTCATAAACAAGATGTTTTCCTCTGTTTGACTGCTTGGCGCAGTCCAGTTGGAGCTGAACCAAAGCATGTGGATTTATGCTGCAGGATAGGATTCTTGATATACATCTTCGACTTTATTGTAGAGCTTATTTTTTTTTATTTCATGGCCATACTTACTCCGACAGAATACGTGAACATGTCTAACGTGTAAAATGTATTTTTCTACATTTTACAAGAATTTCACCGGCTGTTCCATTTCCATTCCCTCACCTCTCTGACTGCTGGCGTGGCGACTCTCCTCTCTGCCCGGGTGCCCTTTCTCATCACAGCGCTGTGTTGTCTGCCCTTGGGTGCACTCTGGTGCTATCTAATTAAAAAGAACTTGATTTGACACACAACAGTTCCCTTTCAGACATTCAGACTTGCCCTCTGTGACCCCGGCTTTTCAAAGCCCCGGCTCGTTCGGTGAGGCACTCGGTGTTTTCCTTTTTTCCCCCCTCTCCCTCTCTCATCGTCTCTCTCTTATGCCCACTTAGCTGGAGGCCTTCTACTCCATCTTCACCACGGAGCAGCAGGACCACGTGAAGTCGGTGGAGTATCTCCGCAACAACCACCGGCCCACGCAGGCCCTGGACAGCAGGCAGGTCTTCAAGTCGGCGGTGAAGGACGCCTGGGCAGTAGATCCCCTGATGGACAGCTACAGTGGGCCCACAGGCACGGAGTCCTCCAAGGGTAAGATGGGGGTTGGTGGTGCTAACAAACACACACACACAATGCAAGCATACAGGAATGATCTTGCACTCCTGACCTTTTTCCTTGGGAAAGTTATGATTGTAGTTTTTAGTATTATCTTGAATTTACAGAAATAACTAAAAAAAAAATGGTTGCTTTTGTCCATCCTCCATGTGAAGGGGAGGGCATGAAAAGTGGGTCAGTCCAAATAACCTGTGTGGGGAGCTGCACTGACTGAGCCTTGGAATAAGATAAGCTATTGAGCTAGGTGGTCGTGCTCCAGATTAAGGAGACAGCTGGACCTGAGGCGACGGCGATGGATGTTAGGAGACTCAGAATGTGGAGGCTGCACTCCGTGTTGTGATGGATTGAAAAGCTCCATATGTCTCTACCTTCCCAAGACTTCCTACGTTGAACAGGAGGTTTTAGATAAAAATGAGCGGAACGTAATGTTCTGGTAAGGTTTCCTCCGGAGGATGAGCTGACTGTTCTACACTCCCCCCCCCCCCCCCTCTCTCTCTCTCTCGCTCTCTCTCTCTCTCTCTCGCTCTCTCACTCTCGCTCCTTTACTTCTGCTGTGTGCAAATGGATGTGCTGTGCCCACGCTGAAGGCCGTGAGAGATAGCCTGTATGTCCAGAACCTGCAGCCTTGGCCTGCCCTGACCAGTGCACTTGCAGAGAGCCCCAGCATCACGTACAGCAGTGACAAAACCACCGAAATCCAGTTCAGCGCTGGATCACGGGGATACATATCACCCGTGACAAATCTCTATATAGATCTACGAGATTGGAAAACGTGTTTAGTTAATCTGCCCTAGCCTCTCCAAGTTAAGACACAAGATTGTACACTAGATAGCACTCCTCTCTTTTCACATCCTTTGATGGCATCCCACTTCTCCTTTACCGCAATGTCCTCCTACTGCTGCCCATTGTCAGAGTTATTTGATAAAGAACAAAACATTCTTGTTTTTTTGGGGCGTCCAAGCTGTATCTGTGTGATGAATGGGGGAGATGCTGGAGCCTTCTGTAGCTTGCTCCTTTAAATGTTGGGCTTTTGGTCCCACCCTGAGCAGAAAGAATTGATTGTCAGTGGTTATGATGAAGTGGGAAGTGCTGTAATGGCACCCAAGAGGCCGGGTAATCAGCATTAATATTCACACTAAAAATAAAACCCATACGAATGGAAGCTGAGATACCAAATTGCCATTGTGGCTTTTGCAAGTTGACAGAGCCTTGTTTTCAGCAAAGCTCTCCTTCCTCTCTCCAAGCTCCCCTCTGCCTCTCTCTCTCTTTCTCTCTGTCTTTTTTTCTCTCTCTCTCTTTCTCTCTCTTTCCCTCTGTCTCTTTCTCTCTCTCTCTCTGTCTTTCTCTCTTTCTTTTTCATCCTCCTCAGAGGAGAAAAAACAGCACAACAGCAAAACGGAGCTCTTTAGTGCAGAGGCTGATGGTTATCACAGGCTTCATTGTTATCAGTGGACTAATCAGGATAATTATGAAGGGGCTGATGAACTTGTTGGTGATCACAGCGTCACTGATCATTCCTGCTAACAGCACCTGCCCTGCTGTGCGCGCCTGTCTGCAGGTGCTTTTGGCCTAATCACCCCCGTACCACCTTCCCCATTACACCTCCTTCACTCCCCTATTTACCCACACACACACACACACACACACACATACACACACACACACACACACACACACACACACACACACACACATATACAGAGACAGAGACACATGCACATACATACACACACACTCACATACACATGCATGCACACACACACACACACACACGCATACAAACACACATGCAAGCAAGCACGTACGTACGTACGCACACACACACACATACACACATACACAGAGACAGAGACACATGCACGCACCTACAGTACGATACACACACACACACACACACATACACATACAGTACATGCACACACACACACACACACACACACACACACACAAAGCCCATTCATATTATTTCTATATGTGCTACATGAAAGGTCACTGAAGATCCATTCAGATTTGTGCAATATACAGTTAGCTGGCCCCAGGATAACCTTGTGTACTTCTGTGTTCAGTGGAAGCATTGACCGTCTGGTTATGTGTCCAGTGCTGTGAGTAAACTCAACTGCAAGCGGTGCTTTCAGTCACTGCTCCATCCGTCACTATATCAGTACCTTTAGGACTGCTGCCAGCTTAGTTCTCATTACGTTGCTCTAACACTATTACTTCTATACTACCCATTAGAAAAGTCTGTAAAGTTCATGTCAGACCTGGATTGTTTGTCATCTTTTTTGTATAGTATATGATAACATTGTTTTAATATAAATAAATATGCCCCTTTTCCTACTCAAATAAAAATATATGTGTTAGATTGAATTCAGCTTTATTGTCATGTATCACCTGCCTGCAAGTTGAGGGGCAGTATGCTATTTTAGTATGAAATATGTTGGCACTCTCTTAACCACAGATATATCATGTAGGTACAACATGTATGTGTCCATGTGATTCCTATATACAGTACGTCTTACAGACCTTTTCTATCTGGCTGGTGCTCTCATTTCCATCCCATTTGTGTCCTGTGGAAAGATGCTGTTGCCGATGGTGATAGTGGTGCTGAGAGAGGACGTCATGATGTAGATATGGAGTGTGACGTTGGAGGAAGGAGGGGGGGATGCTTTTGTAATGTCCTGCCTGCCATGGCCAGTGTTGCTCTAGAGCTACCTGGAGAAGAAACTCAGCAGGCCTCAGGTCTGCACTGCCACCTAGAGGCCAGAGGGTGCAACAGAGCCTTGCACCACCACCCCAACCCCCCCCCCCCCCGCCCCTGCTGTGGTCTCCGTAGCTCAGATGCACACAGCAGAGAGGACGACGGCCTTGAGGCACTTTTATATGAACTCATGCATTATTTTCCCACTTTTGAAGCGCGCTGCTCTGAAAAACATTTTAGTGAGTCAGACCTCAATAAAAGATTTAGCTTTCGCTCAGGGCGACGCAGAGACCTGTGTGCCTCATACTTCTGGCACAGCTCCCTGCGAGCGAGCGAGCGAGCGGGCGGGCGAACAGGCGGGCCGGCGAGCGAAACAAGCCACGCTAATTCTCCTCATTTATCTCCAACCAGACGACCGCTAATCGGATGAGTGCAGGATCTCACTCCATCCTTCTCCATGGCTCTTTTGTCACACTGGCATATGACTCATACATTACTGTTGTGTTCTCCCTCTCTCTCCCTCGCTCCCCCTCTCTCTCTCTCTCCCCGTCTCTCTCTCTCTCTCCCCATCTCTCTCTCCATCTATCTATCTCCCCCTCTCTCTCTCTCTCCCTCGCTCCCTCTCTCTCTCTCTCTCCCCCATCTCTCTCTCTCCATCTCTCTCCCCGTCTCTCTCTCTCTCCCCATCTCTCTCGCTCCATCTCTCTCTCCCTCTCTCTCTCTCTCCCCCATCTCTCTCTCTCCATCTCTCTCCCCATCTCTCTCGCTCCATCTCTCTCTCCCTCTCTCTCTCTCCCCCCATCTCTCTCTCTCTCTCCTTCCCTCTCGTCTCCTCCAGTGTGCAGCAGCACGCCGGTCAACATGAGGGTGTACTCGCGTAACCAGAGTGCCCTGGAGGTGCACTGGGACTGGCCCTCCAGCGTGTTCCACCCGCCCATCATCAGCTTCATGGTGTCCTACAGCTGGGTCAAGGACGACGTGGCCTACGAGAAGACCTTCACCAAGACTGGAGACCATGACACAGTGAGTCTGGAGAGAAATGGAAAAGCACCCGCACACTGTTGCTGCTGCTTCCGAAGTGAATTTATTGCACAACTTTTTGACTAATGTTGGCATTCATCAGACCAGCATTGGTTCTTGCGGGTACTTGCAGGTTCTTTTTCATTTTTCACGGATCTATTTTACGCTGCATCTGCAGTGAGTGTGTGGGGACATGGAGATGCCTGCCTACACTGATGGCTTTGAGTAGGTGTGTGTTTTTATTATGATGGTTTTGTGAGTCTCTCACTCACCCCATTCAGAAGGCATCCCTGTTAGGGCCGCTATTTTGGGGCTTGTGTTTGTGCTGAATCAGCTTTTTGTTTACATTCTTCCAGGAAATATTTGAAACTGCTACTCTACGCTTTTATTTGCAGAGTATGAATATCACCTCTCTGTCTCTCCCTCTGTGGCGTGTGTGTGTGTGTGTGTGTGTGTGTGTGTGTGTGTGTGTGTGTGTGTGTGTGTGTGGCTTCCTGCAGAGGGCAGTCATTACACACGTCTCATCAGACATCCTCTATCTGTTCCGAGTGCAAGCTGTGTGTCAGAAGGATCTCCGCAGTGACTTCAGCCAATCGTTACTCTTCAGAGGTAGCCAACTTACCCAGTACAGAACAGTATTTCCATATAGCAAATGGTATGATACAACATACTGTTTGTCCAGAGGTTTCCCTCATATCCTGTATGTGTCCATATAGGCACAGTACATTGTATAAGTACTGTATATATGCTCTTGATCCTGGGAGGGAAATTTGGTTTCTGCATCATTGTGCGGTGTTTCTTAAAAACCTGCCTAGTGGCAACCTAGTGACAATTGCCTACTGATGTTGGATTGGTCGTGTCTTTATGTTCAAATCTGGTTGTTTTGTGTTTTGTCGTAGCTAATACCACCAGGCTATTCGAGGGCTCCAGAATAGTGAGAACAGGAATGGTATGTATGAACACGTCTCCTAATTCCCTCACTTAGTCCCGTCACCATGATTTTGCACGTCACCATGAGCTTCTCAGCCCTCCTCTCATCCCTCCCTTGCTCCTTCTGTCCCCCTCTCTCTCTTTCTCTCTCCCTTCCGATCTTCATCCTCCCTTCTGTCTCCCTCCCTCTCTGTCTTCCCTCTGCTCTCTCTCTCTCTCCCTCTCTCCCCTCCTGTATCTCTCTCTCTCTCACACACACACCCACCCTCCTTACCCCCTCTCTCTCCCTCTCTCTCCCTCCTGTATCCCTCTCTCTCTCTCCCCCCAGCCTACGGTGTCTCCAGCCTCCTCAGCAGACATGGCCCCCATCAGCTCGGGCTCCTCCACGTGGACCTCCTCCGGCCTCCCCTTCTCCTTCGTCTCCATGGCCACGGGCATCGGCCCCCCGTCCAGCGGCGGCCAGGCCACGGTGGCGTCGGTGGTGACCAGCACGCTGCTGGCCGGCCTGGGCTTCAGCGGAGGGGTCATCTCCTCCCTCCCCGGGTCACTGTGGTCCACCCAGGCCCCGCCGCCGAGCCCCAACCCGACACGCCAGGCGCCCGCGCCATCTTCCGAGACGGCAGCGGCGCCCGGCTCCGACAACGCCATCCCGGCCGAGGGCAACGAGGTGCCCGTCCGAGACGGGCAGGAGAAGGACGCAGACGACGATGAGGAGGAGGACCGGGATGAAGGAGACGAGGAGAAGGGCGACGAGGAGGAGCGGAAAGAGAAGAACAAGACGGACGCGGAGCGGGGAGACGGCGCGGGGAGAGAGACCGCCTCGCCACGCCCCACCTCCTCCTCCTCCGCAGCGCGCGAGCGAGACGATGGCGGCCCCGGGACGCCGGCGCCCCCTAGTGACCCGGAAGACCAGCTGGAGCAGATGACCCCGCGCTCGCCGCTGGAGCGCGGCACACTCGCCATGTGGGAGGAGGAGAACAGCACGGCCGACATGCAGCTGCCCGCCAGCCCCACGCCCACGCCCACGCCCCCGCCACTGCTCAGCTCCGACCACAACCACTGGCCCTTCTCCATCCACCCCGGTAAGACCGCCACCTTTACGGAGCTCCTCCGCTCTCCTCTCCTCCCATCCCCTTTTCCTTCCTCTCATCCCCCTCTCCCTCTCCTCTCCTCTTCCCTCTCTCCCCGCGCTGGTGTCTACATGGCTAACATATGCCGTACAGACACCATTTAGTCTCAGGGAGTACCGGAGTGGCAATTAGAGGTGTTAACGAGGCTCCTTCATTACAGTTTGCCCTTTCTGTTTAATGAACACAATGATTTATCTTGGAAATAGTGCGCAAGCTTCCTCACAAGCACACACACACACACACACACACACACACACACACACACACACACACTCGCTGCCAACTTTATTTGTTGTAATGAGGTGGCAGCATCTGCTGGGGTGCCGCGTGTAGAGGCTCATAAGGGGGACGTTATCGCCTCCCCATCTCCCCGCTCGTTGTTAGCTCACCTCTGGAGAAAGCTGCCGCGTGTGTCTGAGCTGTTGGCTGTCCCTTCTCTCGTCTCTTTTGCTCTTGATGCCAGTGCTCTGTCATATATGACGGCTTGTCTCTGATCCGTGCTTGCCCCCTTGTGCTGCCACCCCTCCAGACGGGAGCAGGCTCCTGAACATGACCCGTAGCCCAGTGTCCATGTCGGGCATGGTGGAGTGGCTCATGCCCCTGATGGTGGTGTCCGTGCTCACACTCTTCTGCCTCGTCCTGCTCATGATGGTGCTGGTGCATTGGAGGTGAGTGCTCTTTTCTTCTCCTCTCTTCTCTTCTCTTCCCTTTCCTTCTCCTCTCTTCTCCTCTTCTCTCCTCCTCTTCTCTTCCTCCTCTCTTCTCTTCTCTTCTCCTCTCTTTTCTTCCCTTCCCTTCCCTTCTACTCTTCTCTCCTTGCTTCCCTTCTCTTTTCTTCTCTTCTCTTCTCTTCTCTTCCCTTCCCTTCTCTTCTCCTCTCCTCCTCCTCTCTCCTCGCTTCTCTTTTCTTCTCTTCTCTTCCCTTCTCTTCTCTTCTCCTCTCTTCTCTTCTCTTCTCTTCCTTTCTCTTCTCTTCTCTTCCCTTCCCTTCTCCTCTCTTCTCTCCTCGCTTCTCTTCTCCTCTCCTCTCCTCTCATCACTTCTCTTCTCTTTTCAGGGAGCATTAGTCCTAGTAATTTACAGATGAGAGACTACATAGTCTATAGGAACTCTCCTGTATGTGCCTGTAATGTATGAATAATGTATATTTTTAGAGTAATTGTGCAAAGTCCTCCATAGCTCCTTCTAAGTCTCTGTAATTGCTGCTGTCATTACTTATACAAAAGTACAGTGCCACTGTTCTAACTATGAAATTGCTATCTATGGAATTGGGCACTAGATGAAAGTGACATTATTGAGTTTTTCATGGAGAGTTTTATTTCCTTTTAAATGGAAAGTGTCCCATCAATCATGAGTTTGACCTCTAACACAGAGCCCCACACACCAGTGCAGCTGCTGCACCTTCAGCCTCCTCTAGTTCCACATATCCACCCCAACCCTCCACACCCTCCTCACACTCCTCACCCTCCTCACCCTCCTCACCCTCCTCACACACCCTCCACACAGAGCCCTGGAGGAGAGCCTGCACCATCTGCTCCTCTCCTCTCCTCTCTTCTCCTCTCTTCTCTTCTCTTCTCTCCTCTTCTCTTCTCTCTTCTCTTCTCTTCTCTTCTCTTCTCTTCTCTTCTCTCCTCTTCTCTCTTCTCTTCTCTTCTCTTCTCTTCTCTTCTCTTCTCTCTCCTCCTCTCCTCCTCTCCCATGGCCTCCCTAGTCCACTCCTGTCCCGTTCCTGCACTGGCCTCGTGATCTCACAGCACGTTGAACATGCAAGGTGTGCAGCTCAGTTTTTGCAAAAAAAATCCCTCACACACACACACACACACACACACACACACACACACACACACACAGAGTGTCCTCCATGACTGCCTCTGAGAGGGGAGGGGGGACTCTGGGGGGCAGCCATGTGAGGTCCAGAGAGGTAGAGAGAGGGATGGAGTGAGTGCCAGCAGAGTGGAAGAAAGAAGGGATAGAGAGAATGGAGGGGAGTCAGAGAGAACGCGAGGAAGGAAGAGAGGATGGATGGAAGAAATGAAGGAAGGTAAAGAACTCAAATGAAAAGACAGGAAAGAAAGAGCGAAAGAAAAGAAGGAAGGTGTAGAAGCATGAAAAAGAGAAGTGAGTGCAGAAGGAGGTGTGCCAGGCTGGAAAGAGAGCAGCACACTGACTGAGACCCAAACGGAGCGGCGGAGCGGGCACAGCTGGTGCCCTCCACAGAGTGGCAGTGGCAGCCGCCGCAATTAGCCCAGGCCATTAGAGCCAGAGATGCAGAATGCACACACACACACACACACACAAACACAAACACAAACACACCGCCGCTAACGCACGCTCGGAGCCAGTGTCCCCCCCGGGTCAGAGGCGCTGCTCGCTTACACACTGGCCGCGTCTCATCCACCTCCGGCCTTTTCATCTGGGCCGGCGGCGGCCTCGCTGAGCGGCCCCTTGATGTGCGCGGCGCTACGTCCACGCCGGCTAATGAAACGTCCCGCTAATGGAGGACCGCGCAGATGAATGGGGAGACGGCGGCGCTGCTGCTGAGACTTCATTTGGACGCGGCGGCGTGATTTATTCTCCGCCCAGCGCTATGTGACTCACTCACTCACGTCCATTTGTGTGGAGTTCAGTTCCCTCTCTCTCTCTCTCTCTCTCTCTCTCTCTAGAGAGCGCACAGAGCAGACGTGAATGAAGAGACGTCGGGGGAAATGAACCAGTGGCTAAGCTTACAACGGGGTGTGTGACTCATCAAATAATGAAGGCTGTGGAGCAAATGAAGCTACATTTGCATGTGACTAGATAGCTAAGCCGTGGCAGTTGTCTGAGACCCAGAACATTTACATGCGTTTGCCTGGCTGGATGTCTGTTCATAGAGAGCACTAGGCCATGCTTTATTTGCTTGTGTCTGATATTTGAGTGCAGACTGTTTGTAGAAAAAGTCTGAATTACGTGTTACATTTGTTGTCGATTTGTTGTCAATTAGTTGTCATTACATGTGGTCAATCTCAGTGGTGACAGGAGAAATTGGGGGAGGGAGAAATAGTCAGTATGCTTCTTTCTCTCTGCTAGCACCTCCTCAGCGTTGAGGAGCTAGAAGACTCCTCTGTGTTTATTAATAGCCACTGTTAGATTGGAGCGTGGCAAATGGTAGACGGCTCCGCACGGTGTAACCTACATTTGATGTTGCTGGCTGTGAGAGCTTTTGATGGAGTTGGAGTTTAATAAGGCTGTAAGAAGGCAGGGTTCCATCTGGATAGCTTGAAGGCTTGTGGAGTTTGGGCAAACTCCCAGATGCCAATTAAGGATCAGCAGTATGCCTGCCTCATTTCCACGCGTACATACACACACACACACACACACACGCACACACACACACACACACACACACACACACAGACTTCATGACTTCATTGCTGAGGACTAAATTCATTTCCACAAAGATAGAGTGAAAGAGACACAGAGAGAGAGAGAGAGAGAGAGGGAGAGTGATGACAGAAATAGATGAGAAGCTGCATCCAAGTCAAAAGTTGTCCCCAACATGGATGCTCCGCCCTCGGTGGGCCTGCTGTGTGAATGGGGAGGGGGGGACACCCTCCCCTCTCTCAACTCTGCTGGAGACAGGAGGGGGCGGGCACTGCTAGATTATCAGCCCAGCCTCCACCCACCTATCCCCTGTCCCAACCCCCACCCTCTCCCCGTCAGCCTCGCATCACAGGGGGGGGTCGAGGGCAGCAGAAAGCAGGGATGTGATGGGATCCAGGGGAGGTCCCCCCCCACAGACACACACACACACACACACACACACACACACACTCTGTCCTTCCTCCTCCTCCTCCCCATCAGTCGTCTCCTCACTCTGAAGCTGGGCTCTGCAGGCTATCACCGGCCCTTTCTCTCTCTCCCTCTCTCCCTCCCTCTCTCTCTCCCCCTCTCTCTGTCTCTCTGTGTGTCTCCCTCTCGGCGAGCCTCAGCTCTCCAACAGCCATGACAGGCATCTGCTCTCTGCTCTGCTGGAAGTCCAGGTAGGGATGGAAGGTGAGCGGGCGGATGGAAGGAAGGAAAGATTGAAAGAAGAAAGGAAGGGAAAGAAGGAAGGGAGGAAGACAGGAGAGGAAGGAAGGAGAGAGGGGTGGAGAGGCGCACGGGTGCTTTAATTAGCCCTGTTTGCCCAGGAGTAGGAGGTGCAGGCGGGGATGTGTGTGTGGGTTCGTCCGTGTGGCTTGTGGAGGCATGCAGGACGAACAGATGTGTATACGCAACCTCTGACGGCCTGTGGCGGTGTAGGAGTTACTGTACTGTTGGGATGCAACTTTGCTCATCTGGTAGCTGCGCGGGTGAAGATGCTTGGCTTTTTTTGTATCACTTTAAGTGTACTTTTCCTAACTGTTTGTAATGTTTTTAGCTCAGTTTTTAAAAGTTCCTGCGTGATTGCTTGACGTCTTCATTATTCATTAAATTGAATGTCTGGGCTGTGTATTGATCTGTTTTAGAGGTTTGTTCTGAGCACCGTAAAATGGAAGGGATGTTTTTGCTCTTTGACAATGAGATGAATGCTCATCTGGCCATAAAGAGAGAAGTCTGAGACTGAGACTTAATGGTATTAAAGAGAATAGAACTCTTTGACAGTAAGATGAATGCTCAAATATGACGAGTTAATTTGGCCATGAAAAGAGATCGCTCAGACTTAATGGTTTTAGAGGGAACAATGCTCTGAGGCACTATGTATTAGTGCCAGCTGTGTCAGTATGTTGGCATCCATTGTTTGTACTTTCCTCTTAACCTTCTTTTTAAGGTGGAGACTGGCGAGGAGCCATTTTATTGCTCTCTGGCTGTGGCGCTTGACAGTGAGAGAGTTAGAGACTAAACATGCACGTGTGTGTGGATGGGCTCTTGAGCGCTGCTCCGCTGGCGCTATGCAAATGTTCAGCCGAGAGGGCGATTAAGGACACGGCGCCCGCGAGGCAGCCCTGAGCCCTGGGACTAACGCGCGGCTTCTCTCTCCTTTGTCTCGCCTGTGCCCAGGAGGTTCTTCCAGAGCGCGCATTTCTTCGTGGAGGACAGCGGCTCCCCCCGCCTCGTCTCCAGCGACAGCTTCCCCGTCCTCTCTGTCCAAGGTGAGTCCAGTCCGCCCACTCCTCAGGCCACCTCTTTAGCCCTTGAATCACATGTCCTGTACAAACATTTAGCATTTACGACGAGCAGCAGGACCCTGAGAAGCCCAGTAAATAATAACTCTTCTGACTTTAGATGTATCACATTTGAACAGGTAATATTTATTTGTTGTCTTTGTCATGGATATATCCAGACCCAACCTCCTCACAAACAGCAGCATAAGTCACACAACTTGTGTGTGTGTGTGTGTGTGAGTGTGTGTGTGTATGTGTGTGTGTGTGTGTGTGTGTGTGTGTGTGTGTGTGTGTGTGTGTGTGTGTTTGTGTGTGTGATGAACTGATTAAATTAGCCTTAGGTGTGTTTGCACGAGCGCGATTAGCGGTAGCGTGCAGCATCCTGAAGCGTCTCCACATTTCACTGTTGTGATTTGCTCTTGGGTTTAGTGTGTTTGTGTTGGGGCTCTGTGGGGCGCTGCGCTGATTACATACACCACTCTCTCTCCGGGGGAGTGGGGGGGGGGAGCCGAGGGGGCCTTTGGTTCAAAATGGAGGGGGACGTTCTGTGAGCTTTTTCATTCATTCCTGATGGCCCAGCCAACTCCCACAGCTGCCATCAGTATTGGCTCCACATCCATCCCCCCTCTTTATTGTTGTGTGCCACTCCTGACACAAGCCTCCGCTGCTCTGAGTGACAACTCTATATATTACTGTGCCCCGGGGGTAAACGCCGCCATTAAAGTTTACCACTCAGCGCCACGCCCGGTGAGAGTTTAATGCCTCCGCAAATGTGAAATTACTCGATGCTCCATGTGAAAATTAGAGGCGTAACAACTTGGAAAAAAAACAGGCGATGTGAGATTGGCTAGAAGCGCACCTCCAGAAGACAGGTTATTAGGGGAGCTGAGGGGCCGCTGATGGAGGGGCCGTGCTGCAGTCGCACGCAGTTAAGCCTTAGCTTTGAAATCGCACCTCTGATAAGACTCGTAAAGATTTATGAAGCCTTCTGTCTCGGCGTTATGGCCCATTGTACTCTGCAGCCCTTATATTATATCAGGAGCCAGAGCCCGTGTGCTGGCTAACGCCTGCTGGATGGAGGGATGCAGGAGCCCTTCTGAAACCGACTGATTGGGAATGCAAAGGAAACGAAGGGGAGGATTGGATGAGCGTTGGATCAAATAAACCCACACACACACACACACACCCTCTCTCACACACCTGCGAACACAGACGCATAGACACACACATACACACACACACACATACACACACAGAAACACACACACACACACACATACACACACAGAAACACACACACACACACACACACACAGAGACACACACAGACAGACACACACACACACACACACACACACACGCCTGTGCCCTGTGCAGACGGTGTGTGTTTGTTCAGTCTGACTGCCCCTGGCCCCAGCTGTGGGTGTGCAGCATCCTTAATGAGGTGGAGGAGTCCGGCGCGCGCCGAGCCCCCTCACCCTGGACGTGCCTCCGCCACTGCACCTCCTCCCTGATTGATGCTGTCGCTACCTAGCTGACGGGGGGTGTGTGTCCCACAGATGCTACCCCTGCATAAAAGCCCCAAATTACCCCGCCAGCCCACACGATCTGTGTCACTGACGTCTTCCTTTAAAGCCTCCCCGCTCACATCTCCGGCTCGGCTCCGTCTGCCAAATCTGTGTGTGTGGCCAAGGGGTGGAGAAAAAAGAGTGGAAATGTTCCGAGCCGAATTTGTATGGATCCAGCGTCCACGAAGCAGCCGGGTGATTTTTTGATGTGCAGGCCTTATAACCTCATCATGATCGAGAGCCTCAAGGATGCATTCTATCAAAATCAATGTCTCCAGTTTTTGTAAACACAAAAACACATGTCATGTCTTTATTACAGATGACCAGGAGGCTATCTCTGTCAGCCAGTTCCTCAAACATGTCATGGAGCTTTACTCCAACAACCAGCGGGGCTTCGGCGAGGAGTTCGAGGTGAGCGGAATACAAACTCTTTGGTGGCTGGTGAATTGGAAACATGTTTACAGACAATTGACTCCGAAATTGGTAGAGGAGAATGTGTGGAACGGTGTGTGTGTGTGTGTGTGTGTGTGTGTGTGTGTGTGTGTGTGTGTGTGTGTGTGTGTGTGTATGTGTGTGTGTGTGTGTGGGTGTGTGTGTGTGTGTGTGTGTGTGCGTGTGTGCATGTGAGTGTGTGTGCATGTGTGTGTGTGCATGTGAGTGTGTGTGTGTGCGTGTGTGCATGTGAGTGTGTGTGTGTGTGTGTGTGTGTGCATGAGAATGTGATGGATGTGTGTGTGCGGGTATTTGTGATGGGATGGGGCGCAGATGGCAGAAGGTAGGGGTAATTAAGGGCTTGAGTCTCATTAAAGCGCTGCTTCTCACTGGTTGGGTTGGGTGGAAGAACAATGGAACTAGCCAGGCTGTGGCCCAGAGTTCACCCCCCTCACACACACACACGCACACACACACACACACACACACACACACACACACACATCCCCAACCCTCTCAGCCAGATATGTTTAGAGGGACGCTCGTGTACAGCCAGACTGTGTGCCTCCATGTTTCTAGGCCTTAAAGTGCTTACTCAATGTGTCGTCAGCTAGGGCATATGCACCCTTTCTGGGCCAATCCTTTTGATCAGCTGTTAATTATTAATCAGAGTCTCTCGTGCTCCTTTCACTCTGTCTGTCTCTCTCTCTCTCTGTCTCTTTCTCTCTCTCTCTCTCTCTCTCTCTCTCTCTCTCTCTCTCTCTCTCTCTCTCTCTCTCTCTCTCTCTTTTGTCTATCCCCCCCATGCCAGGAGGTTCAACATTGCGCAGCAGACATGAAGCTGGTGGCCGAGCATTCCAATCACCTGGACAATAAGCACAAGAACCGCTACATCAACATCATTGCCTGTCAGTGCAACTTCAAACTTTCTCTGCTCTCTTCTCTGCTTTTGTGAGAGCTTTCTAATGTATTAGTCACGTAGCATTTGTATCCCCCTAGCCGATCCCATAGCCGTGCATTATTTAGCACAAATTCATTTCATCGCAGTGGGTCTGACGAACTTCTTTTATCTGTTGCGGCCCCTATCACGCAGACGACCACAGCCGTGTGAAACTGCAGCCTTTGTGCGGAAAGGACTCCAAACACACAGACTACATCAACGCCAACTACATCGACGTGAGTGCGGTGCAGCTTTGCCCCAGCTCCTGCATGCCACGGGTACGCACTCTTCAATTGAACATGCAGACTAGCTGCCCGCGCTGACGTTTGATTTGCTCCCTCCCTGGTCAGGGCTACAAGAGAACAAAGGCGTACATCGCGGCGCAGGGGCCCCTGAAGGCCACCTTTGAAGACTTCTGGAGGATGGTGTGGGAGCAGAACACCGCCATCATCGTCATGATCACCAACCTCGTGGAGAAAGGCCGGGTAGGCGAGCGTCTCTCAATTCCACCTTTTGCCTTTCGCACAGAGCTATCCTTTTTATTGTCAGTACGGTACGCTTTAAATATGAATGCGCCATAGCCTATGATGTTTTACTTTGTATTTTGTATTTTGTACTGTTTCCAAAATCAATCTGCCCTACAAGATTTAACAGCACTGAGTGTGATTGGATTTTCAGTGCTTTTGGTGGAGCTGGCTAGGATGCTAACATTCGCCTTTGTCTTCACTAGAGGAAATGTGACCAGTACTGGCCCAGTGAGAACAGTGATGAGTACGGCAACATTGTGGTGACCCTGAAGAGCACCAAAGTGTTTGCCTGTTACACAATCAGGCACTTCCTTATACGGAACACCAAGGCTAAGAAGGTCAGTGGAGACTCCTTTTCATTCACTATTCAGAAGCCATTTTGGCACTCACATTCCAAAAAGAATGACAAAGGGATTTTATTGTTTTATTAAAAAAAACATTCCAGGGTGTTTGCATTCTATTTTGGAGAATTCATTTTCTTGTTTTTCGGTCACTCATATACACAGTCTTAGGATAAAAGTAATTTGGGATAAAGGCACATAGACTTCAGGTGCATCATTTCGGCATGTTGATGATCTCATGATGGTGGATGTGCTGTACGTATGTCACTTCCTCTCCTCAGGGGCAGAAAGGGCGGCCTCACGAGCGCCCTGTGGTGCAGTACCACTACACGCAGTGGCCCGATATGGGCGTGCCGGAGTACACGCTGCCCGTCCTCACCTTCATCAGACGCTCCTGCGCTGCCGCCGCCGCCACCGCCCGCATGGGGCCCATCCTGGTGCACTGCAGGTACCGCTGACCGCCTCCACCAGTGGTTCTCAAACTGTGGTACGGGTACCACTGGTGGTACGCGGACTCTCTGTTGGGGTACTCAGGGAGTCTCCAAGATGTTTTATTTCATACAAAATAATCACTTCAAATGATATAAAAAATATTTATTATGTAATGATCGTTAAAAAAAATCGTTAACATTAAACTAGTTTTTATCTTTCTTGAAAAGAACTAGACAAAACAATGCAAAACGTAAAATATATTATTGGCCTACACTACTGTATTTTAATGCTGGTCATAATGGTGGTACTTATTGTGAAAAGTTTGAGAATCACTGGCCTTGACCACACTCTAGACCAGACAGGGCCTTGGCCACTGCAGAGAACAAAACAGATACATGTATATTCTCTCCAATGCACCAATGCTCTACTGTCCATTGGTTTCGTATTTGACAATCTCCCTCTGTTGACGTGGATGCTCAAGCATAAGGGCCTGTGTCCACCAAACACATTTTTTTTGCACCAACGTATATATAAGTTACAAATCCAATGGAGTTCAGCGTAGGATAATTTTACTGCAGAGTATGTTAACCAGTGAAGAAGAACTGTGATATTTTTCTGCTGGTGTAAAATGTTGTCCCAAATCAGAAATGCTTGTGGGTATTAAGCAAGAGCCTCTGCTTTGACAATTAGATTGCAGGGATCTCAAAACTCAGAAATCAACATAACTTTGGGGGGTGACATTGAAAAAAGACTATAAGGGTTGTGTATTATTATGCTAAAAAGTACAAGGGAAAAATTGCTTGGCGTACCTACCTACCAGCTAAGCATTTTGTAGTTTGACACTGATACAGACGTAACCATGTTATGGAGGCATCATTTATCTCCTCTGCTCTCTGCAGTGCTGGGGTTGGCCGGACCGGCACATACATTGTCATTGATAGTATGCTGAAGCAGATGAAGGACAAAGGCACCGTTAACGTCCATGGATTCCTGAAACACATCCGCACCCAACGCAACTACTTAGTACAGACCGAGGTATGTGTTCTGGTATCTTGGCAATTTGAATGGCTTCCTTTGCTTTTTTTGTGTGTGTGTGTGTGTGTGTGTATGTGTGTGTGTGCAACATGATCCTTCTATGTAATATGAAGACAAGCAATTAAAAGATTAGTATCGCCACACCTTCCCCAGGAGCAGTACATCTTCATCCATGACACCCTGATGGAAGCCATCTTGGGCACAGAGACCGAGGTGCCTGTCTGGCAACTTCCTGCTTACGTCAGCAGCCTCCTCACGCCGGACATGAGCTACAGGTCCCAGATGGAGCGGCAGTTCAAGGTAACCATGTGCACACACACACCAGACACGCGTGCACACACACACACACACACACACACACACACACACACACACACACACACACACACACACACACACACACACACACACACACACACACACACACGCACACACACACACACGCACACACACACACACACACACACACACACACACACACACACACACACACATACACAAGTTGTGAGTTAGGAAGTTGACTTTCAAAAAGAAAATGTTCATTATGATAACAAAATCTGTCATTTCTCATTTGATTTAAGCCAGACAGACACTGTGAGTTTGGTTGAGTTTTTGCCCAGATTCAGTCAAACTAACTTGAGAATTTGGCTGTATTCCGAACGTACACTGTGAGCACAGCAATCATGACTGACTGAAACGTGCAATGAGAGTTACTATTTTGCATGTGACTGAGAAAAAATTAGTCTGTTGTGTTGAGTATTTACTTTACATGTATTCACTAGAACTAGAATCTATTTGACATCACTCTGAAAATGAAAAATTTATTTGAAGCTGTGCTTCAGCTTTATAGAACTGACACAGAAAATGTCTCTCTGTAGTAGTTATTATATATAATATACTATATTATACTGTATATATGTATATATATATATATATATATTATATACAGCTTTAAATGTATGTAGTTCCTACCGACACATACCATTGTCTTACATTGTCCTACATTTTGTGCTCAGCCAGCTTAATGAGCCCTGTCAGGTACCCCTCAATCCTAGACAGACCTGGGCCTACTTAGTGCTGCCTGAAACGCAGGTGTCAGACATTCGTCCTCGGAACCCTGTCTTTGTAATGATTGGTTCTTTGTACGAGGAAGAGCCTTACAGTGCAAAGTGGTGCACACTTTCAACTAAAACACGGGGGGATGTCAGAAGGGAAACAGGATAATTATGATGGTGGGAGAGGAGCGATGTCTGCCCTGTGTGTTTTTTTTCTCGTCTTAATGGCAGACCGAGATGCCCGAGGCTAACTAACTCCTTCCCTTCCCTTCCCTCGCAGCTGGTGATGCAGTGTAACGCTCACTTCGTGGACTGCTTCAGCGCGCACAAGGACTACAACAAGGAGAAGAACCGCAACTCCTCCGTGGTGCCCTGTGAGTGGTTTTAGCTCATTAACCTTTCTGCCAGCAGCCCAATGTCATTGTTTTTTTTATCATTTTATTTCCAGAAAACATGGAGACTTTGGTCGTCCTACCAGTGTTGGGTGGATAAGTGGGGAGAGAAATGTTATAACAAAAATAGTAAAAGAAAGAAAAAACTCTGGACCTCTGTAGAGTTTAAATCCAATGTTTTAGTGTTGTGTGAGATAAGAGAAATCTTCAGCTGTGGGCTTTGCTATCTCTGCCCCAGACGGGGGGGTTTTAATTGGTTGTTTGGCTCTCTTGTGTCCTAGCGGAGCGGGCGCGCGTAGGGCTGGCACCTCTTCCTGGCATGAAGGGCACGGACTACATCAATGCGTCTTACATCATGGTACTTACGGGGGCACACACGCAAACCCTCTCTTGCTTTTGCTTTATCAATGTCTGGCCTCGGCCTAATCCACATGTCCCACGTTGTGTCATCTGGATGGATCATTTTAAGAGACACAAGAAGTAATTGGTTTAAAGTTAGTTTTGGGTAAACACAATTGTAGAATCCACATGATGTACTGTAGAGGGCCCTAATTGTAATGGCAGACAAAAAGTCTGTGAAAAAGAATTCTCGTGTGTGAATTTTAACTATATTTAATCATGTGGCAGGTTGGAGTATTGAGCTGATTAATGTGGTTCAGGTCTTGACCCTAGAGTTAAATTAGCAATTGTTTTCTTAAATTTGCTTTAGTTAGTCTGCTCAACGTTCAAATTACGGATTGTGATGCTGTAAGTAGAGTTAGGAGCGTTGCCCCTATGTTCTTGACTGACCTGTCCTCTCCCATTTTGTTCTATCAGAGACGGTTGAAAAAGGGTATTTAAGTATCTTTGGTTCTATTATTTGAACAGGGTTATCACCGTAGCAACGAGTTCATCATCACCCAGCATCCTTTACCCCACACAACTATGGACTTCTGGAGGATGATCTGGGACCACAATGCTCAAGTCATTGTCATGCTTCCAGACAACCATGGCTTGGTGCGCATACATTTAAATATGCTGCAAATCTTTGTTAAAGGTGACATAGAATGGAAACCATTTTTGTTTTGGTTTTGATGAATTAGGAGAGGTTGTGCATAACCAAAGAGCTATCATGAACATGAGGCATGGTTGTGCCCTCCTTCATATAAAAACATTGAACTTAGAAATTGCCACTAAAAATGGGCAAATTAGAACAAAGCCTACTTGTGATATCAAATATCGCAAAGCCATTGAAGTTCAATTAGGATTGCCAAAGAGGGCAACATTTAGTCAAAAGGACCATTTCAGCACCCAGCCTAAATAGAAAGTTTTAATTGGGCTTGTAAAATTGCAATTGAGTTTATTTTTTATAAATCAGAGATGAATATATATCTTAACATCAGAGAACACATAATACTCGATTCATCCATTCTATGTCCTCTTTAAGGAAAAATGTTTGATAGCAGTATACAGTAGGCCTATATGTTATATGAATTCCAGCCCTGAAATAACTTTATAGCATTTTTGGTTTTTAGTCTTAGCAGTGTGAAGAATTTGGATGGAATGGTTTGTTGTGGTAGCTGGAGTTGTGTTCCTGAGGGTGATGTTTGTGTACTCTCATTTCGTCCCTCCAGACAGAGGATGAGTTTGTTTACTGGCCCAGTCGAGAAGAGGCCATGAACTGCATGGCGTTCACCGTCACCCTTATCAACAAAGACAGGCTGTGCCTTTCCAGTGGGGAGCAGATCATCATTCATGACTTCATCCTGGAAGCTACACAGGTAACCCACGAGTCTCCATCTTCAGCGTTCCCGCACACACCAGCATTTTTTACAGTGCCAAAATGTGTGTGAAATAACCAAGACCAAATAATGCAGACCAAAAGAATGTGCTCACTGTGTGTATTCTTGTGCGTCTGATTATTTCACTTCCTGTCTTCCCCAGGACGACTATGTATTAGAGGTGCGCCACTTCCAGTGTCCCAAATGGCCTGACCTGAATGCTCCCATTAGCAACACGTTTGAGCTGGTTAACATAATCAAGGAGGAGGCCCTCACCCGAGACGGACCCACTATTGTCCATGACGAGTAAGTCACAAGGAGGCGTGGCCCCGACACCTTTTCCATTGATATTCATAGTGACCACCGCTGATAACTAGTCCATGTCCACCAGAATGAATAGGATCCGGGTGTCAGATTGAGCACCCTTTTGTGTATAGGCAATGAGAACTCCTAAAGTTGGTTCCACCCAAAACCGTTGCTCTCACTGTGGTTCATGTTTTTGATTGGCTGTTTACTTTAATTGATGCTCTTACAATGTTATCATATTGTTTACTGTTATTGTTTATTATTACCATAATGTAAATGACTTTATAAGTGTCTGCTATGTAACCATAATCATAACCATATCCACAATGACATTCCGTTTGGATGACACTGATGGGGTCTTGTTGCAGGTACGGAGCGTTTTCGGCCGGCCTGCTCTGTGCTCTGACCACGCTGTCCGACCAGATGGAGAGTGAGAACGCGGTGGATGTGTATCAGGTGGCCAAAATGATCAACCTCATGAGGCCCGGCGTCTTCACGGACATCGTGAGTATATGACAACGCAGCTTTTGACATGAAAGTGTGAACACAAGCTCTTCATTGAATACGTCGACTTTAGTCATAGTATGTTATTACAAGAATAGTACTTTATTCACGCAGTGGTGCATGTGATCAATCCGATCTGCAGCTGAACTCTTATGCACTTACATTAGATTTGTTCTCCAGTAGCACTTACAATGCTAATCAGGTTTATAGTTTCACATGAAGATGTTTGAGCATGATTTCCGTGTCTGTGTGTTTTAGGAACAGTATCAGTACCTTTACAAGGCTATGCTCAGTCTGGTCAGCTGCACGGACAACGGACTCTGGAACCTATATGCCGAGAGGAATGGCATAGCAGTCATCACAGACCACCCTGCAGTGAGCATGGAGTCGCTTGTGTGAACAACGAACAAGAAAAGCATTTCTTGAGGCCTTTTTTCTGAAGACTACTGGTCAAATGAAAAAAAAAGAAAAAAAAACTAGATCCAGTGACTTTTTCTACAGATTATACAGATGAAAAGGAACTTTTTGATATTTATTTTTGCTGCTTTTTGTTATCCTGCTGATTGTCTGTATGTTGTTGTACTGTTCACAAAACAAAAATGCAGCTCTGTCTATTTTGCACTATACTGTCAGTGTTACTGCCTATACATGGTCAATTACAGACTGTGATGTCCCAAAACAATGGATGAGCTCTGTTTGCCTGTCCATCTCCGGTGGTCACTGACTGGAAGGAGTCAACACTGTCGAGTTTGACAAGGACAAAGACATGGATGACCGTCCCATCTCATCCCAAGCAGCCCCACGTACAGCACATCCTAGCAGCCGAACACTGCGTCTGACATGCCACTGATGCTCCTGGCCCACCCACGGCGAGAGGTCCCAGCGTTTTAGCTCAATGCTGTGTTTAACCATCTCAATAGACTATTGAGAGGAAGTATGACATGATATCATCAGAATGTACATTTCTCACTTTCCAAATTGGGGAGCCGAAACAGGCCCTTTTGGTTGGATAAGTGTTTCTTTTGTCTTTCATTTTATTTTGATATTTATTTGAATAACATGTTTCATTTTATATCTAATATATGTTTTTCTAATTAGTATTATAACACATATATGGACTTTACTGTTTTATGGCAAAGGTTCTGTTGTTTTGTAAATATAAATATATTGATCATGTCTACCTGTATTTTGTACATTGCAGCTGTGCTCTGTTCCACTATCAGTAATATATTTTATTGAAAACCGTGGCCTGTACTATTTTATCCCTCTCTGTAAGGCTATACCCGCAGGTGGTGTTTGCCTATAAACTGTGTGATATACACTTCAAAGACAACATGAAAAGGTTCAGACAGACACACATATGTGTGCGCACACACACACACACACACACACACACACACACACACACACACAAACATTCAGTCTGAAAATCCTAAACCAGTAAGATGCACAATGTAGTCAGGGCCCTCTCGCTTGTTTACCATATGTCCCTTATGTCCTTGAGCAACAATAATCCTCCAGTTAATGCTATAGCATCCATCCTACATGGTAATAAGGAGTAAAGATTAGCCATTCATACCAAGGATTTGATTTTTGCTCAACTGATATTAATCTTTATTTTCATAATTTTAGGCTTGACATTTTTAATCACAGCACAAAATTCTGAGATCATACATATTTTTCCTAATATCAGCTCTGCCAAACAATAATGAGTTAGAACATTCTTCATCGCCCCAAACAATTATGACTACGAACATTAACTTTGTAATAGCTTTTCTTGATTCAGTGGTCAGTCAGACATAAACTTGCTTATATAAGACCGCGAAGGTCGTAATAAATCAGACAGCTGCTACTGGAATTTAGAAGATGACTGCCCTCTAGAGACAACCATGAGGAGCACTGCATCTCAACAGAATAAGTGTATTGATTTCACCAGATGCCACAAAAGCTGTTGTTTCTAACCAGTGCTAAAGAAAACCTTCCAATCAAAATGAACATGGTCAGATAAAATAATTTACTATGATTTTAAAATACCATTTCCATGAGATTCCAATTGATCTTATTAAGTTTAATCCTATACTCATTTCAGCTATCATATTGTGATGAAACAACTTGATGAAAACTTTAAGTCAAAGCTGCTGGTGTTGTTGGACAAGCTTATGCTGACAAAACACATAAAGAAAGGCAAACACCATACTGAGGGGATCATTCTTGGTTAGGCTGGAAATTGCGTTTTCTCAACTGAAAAGTGAACTGAACTGCATTTCGTAACACACACAATGTCAAGCTGCCTAATGTGCCTCTACTCCGCTTCTCAATAAAACTGATTCAACTTCAGCAGCATTCCCCATGAATTACCTGATAGCCTATGTGTGTGTTATCTACGGAAGGTGAGGTACACTCTCTTTATTTTTATTTGTTTCGTGTTCCCCACCCCCACATGTCAGCCCTTTAAAGTAGCCTAACACAGGCTGATATTTTAGGCATAATACATTGTGTTGCTTTAATTGGTTCATTGCCCTAATGAAATACAGGGAGATTAGAGTCATCATAACCCTGGAGGTCAAGTAGCCAACTTTTTTTGTTTTTTTAAACACTGGAAATAGTATCTTATCTCATATCTTGTATTTTAACTTTGGGACAGAGTCCTGATGAGGCTCAAACAAAAGGCTAAGCTACAAAAGCTCTCAACATAGGCCTACATGCATGTCCAGTTCAAATATCAATTTAATAAGAATCTAAGTGTGTCACTTTGGTTCATAGACTCTTGTATTATAAAAACTGAAAAGCAATCAGCCAATTACTCATAATTTCGTAATTACATTGGGCCACAAATCATGTGGTTCAAATAACTAAATGCCAGTAGCCTACATTAGGAAAAATCTACAATATACCACCAGGGGGACTAAAGAGCTATAGGAAGTTACGATTTGATTTTGAATGGGGTTTTACCATTACTATACTACAGGGGTCACAAAATTATGAGGGAAAAAGTGTTTCCTTCCTTAATCCAAAAAAATAAGGAAAAATATTTATTTTCGATTTCTTAAAATATGTTTTACTATTCTGAGTGCTTTTATACTGTTAATGGTTTCTGTGAAGATATATCAAACCCCAATTTTGTTTTCGTCAACCCCAGCCCAAAATGAGTTCGTCCACACGATGACGTACTTCCTGGATGACTTAGATAATGCCATTTTGAGCCAAATTACGGCTTGTACAGCGCACGGGGTCTGATAATCCAAATACTTTTTCGGATTGAAGTATCTCTTCTAGCTGTATCGACCTACATTGAAAATATAAGAAACTTTATTTCTTGCTTTTTGCGTTTAATGCAGAGTACAATTGTTGAATTCAGATTGTAGCGCAACCTAGTTTTGAGTGTTTAGCATTAGCTAGCTAGCTCATTGATAGTGAACCACATTGTTAGAACGAGGTCGTCGTCAGTGAATGAGCATTTTGCTAAATTGCTAGCCAGTAAGCTAACAAAGGAATATATCGTGTCGGCTTTTTAGGACCGTTGTCGATACGCGAAACGTGCCTTATTTGGTTCAAAGTAAATCTAGGCCATAAGGACGTTTTAAAGCTGTTAGGTAAACAACGTTACTTGATTTGCCATCGTTTGCGCAAGCGTGCTGTATTGCGCGGTTTCAGTGAAACATTCTTCGCTGATCTGAAGATTGCTAGGTAACCGATTCCGCGTGTTGAGGAAACCTTTGTCGCTAATGAAAATGGCCGAGTGTTACATTCGTGTGGCGGAGGATGAGAATGAGGAGCCCATGGAAATCCCATCCGAGGAGGACGGCACCGTGTTGCTGTCGAGCGTCTCTGCACAGTTTCCAGGGGCTTGCGGCCTACGTTTCCGGAGCCCAGTGTCCCAGTGCATGCGCGGGGTCCGTTTGGTGGAAGGAATTCTTCATGCTCCCGAGAATGGATGGCAGAATCTGGTCTATGTCGTCAACTATCCTAAAGGTAATTGCACATCTTAAAATGTTCACTACTGTATTGGTCAAGAAAACCAAGTAGAAAAATTGAGGGTTTTTTTGTTTAAGCATAACAATGACTTAATTTTCTTTGTCTTGAATATTGTTGTTTCATTGCTTAGAGGAAACAAGCTCAGTGCTTACTCTTGATAAACATGGCAGTGAATGCCTCTTCCACCGATTAATGCTGTACAAGGGTGCTTTATTGATCCATTTGGGTAATTTTAGCTGACTGTCCCGGGTAATATGAACGTCATCACCCCACGTCATTTTACATCTAGGCTTTCACCTGAAGCTGCACTGCTTAACTCACCCCCTGAGTGTTTGTTACAAATTCTTTCTCAAAATGCGACCCCTCTGTTCCTTTCCAACCCTGTGATGTTTTGTTTCCCAGATAACAAAAGGAAGATGGACGAGATGGATGCTGCCTTGGCCTCAAAAATGAAGAGGGGGGATCAGAAGACCTCAGACCTGATTGTGCTAGGGTTACCATGGAAAACCTCAGAGCAGGACCTGAAGGACTATTTTGCCACTTTTGGCGAGGTCATCATGGTCCAGGTAATGTCCTCAAATTTGCGTAACTTATTGTCCTTCCCTTTTTGTGACTGATGGTAGATGTGGGGTTTCATCCATTTGTTGAAGATAATTGTTTGTGGAATGTATTTTCAGGTCAAACGTGATGTGAAGACTGGTAACTCAAAGGGCTTTGGATTCGTGAGGTTCACAGAGTATGAAACTCAGAACAAAGTGATGTCACAGCGTCACATGATTGATGGAAGATGGTGTGACTGCAAGCTCCCTAATTCAAAGGTATTTTTTTATTGCTTAAGTGTGTAATAATATAATAGCGCTATCAGACCAGATTTCTGGTCCCCACTTTCTAGTGAACCTAGAATAGTGATCTTGTTTCGAGTACATCATATATTCTTTTGAGAAAACATATTGGCCTACCCAACCATTTTTTGGGTAGGCCTTTAGTCCAACGGATTATATGTATGGCTTTCAGGCTGGCCCCGACGAGCCCATGAGGTGCAGGAAAGTGTTTGTTGGCCGATGCACCGAGGATATGACTGCCGATGACCTGAGGCAGTTCTTCATGCAATATGGCGAAGTCACTGACGTGTTTATCCCAAAACCTTTCCGTGCTTTTGCTTTCGTCACCTTTGCTGATGACCAGGTATGCTTGATGCTGACGAGTACTTTTATTTGTGTTTTTATTTACTTTTTAAATTATGATTATGAGTGGTTGTTTTTGTAGCCGTTTTAAAAATTTAGTCACATAAATGATGCGACTCATTGTGTGTGTTTGACGTTTCCCCAGGTTGCCGCAGCACTGTGTGGTGAGGACCTGATAATCAAAGGAGTCAGCGTACACATCTCCAATGCTGAGCCTAAGCATAACAACAGTAGGCAAATGATGGAGAGGGCAGGGCGCTTCGGCAATGGCTTCGGCCAGGGGTTTGGCAGTAGCCGTAGCATAGGAGGCAGCAGCTCTAGCAACCTGGGTAACTTTGGTACCTTCAACCTCAACCCAGCTATGATGGCCGCAGCCCAGGCCGCTCTACAGAGCAGCTGGGGGATGATGGGTATGCTGGCGAGCCAGCAGGGTCAGTCCACCACTTCTGGCACCAGCACTAGCGGTCAGACTAGCTCGACCCGGGGGGGAGAGACCCAGACATACAGTTCAGGGAACAGCAACTACAGTACAGGCTCAGCTAGTCTTGGGTGGGGAACCGGCTCTAACTCTACAACTAGCGGCAGTGGGTTCACCTCTGGCTTCGGCTCCAGCATGGAGTCCAAGTCCTCAGGGTGGGGTATGTAATGGGATTGGAGTTGTTTAAGTTTGTAGTGTGTGTGTGGTAAGTATTCTGAGATTTCTTTTTTTTTGTTTTTGTTTTTTTTTCGTCATGTGTTTTTGAGATAAACAAAACAAACTTTTGAGGAGGGATATTGAATGTTTTGTACATTTGGACATGTTTGTCCAGAATTTCATTTAGAGTGTTTGAAGTGGATCATTGTTAACCAGGGGGTTAAAACCACCTAGGGTGTCCTTTTCTTTCTTTATTTTTACGTTCTCTCTTATTGTCATTTCAACTGGATTCTGAAATGCATGTATTGTATAGTTACGGTTCTTAAAAAATGCATGAGCAAGTTAACATCGAACCACATTCTTGCATTTGTTGTTTCCTTTATACTCAGTCTTGCATTGAGAAGAATCTAGTTGAAACTGAACAGACTTGCTTACTTTTAAAGTTCAAATTTGTTTGCAGTCAAGTTTCTACGGAAAAAAGCCTTCATCAAAAATCTCTTCTGCAGTTCACATCTCTCCCGCTTTCCTGGGAAGACGCCCCTGTTTGGCAGCACTGTGTGGCTGAGGTCACTGTCAGTTGCCTTCTTCCCCATGCGTTTATGCTTTGCCACCACAGAACGGCTATCTCCTTCGCATGTGCCGACAAGACGGTGGGTGTTCCCTTTTTATCCACTTTTTTGTTTTTCTTTTTTTTAAACAAATCAAATGGCAAGATCTGCGCAAAGTGACATTTTGAGAACTCTTTGAGTGCGATTGGGGATGATGGCTTGTTGGTGGCGAAGAGTGAAGCTGCGAATGAGAGAATGGAAAGAGCAAAAGAACGGGTGGAAGAGAGCGAGCGAGCGAAAAGACTGGTTGTGCGATGAGAGCGCGCCACATGTGACTGCGATGGGTGGTGGCTTTGGTGCGAGTGTGAATGGAAGCTGCAGATGCTACAAGCGCCTCCTTTGTGACCCCTATGATGGACATTTTGTTAACTTTGTACATCTCCCAGTTCTTTTCCCTTCCTTTCCTACCCTCCTTCTTTAACCCTGCTCCTCTCCTCCTATTGCCTCTCCTTTTAGTATACTGAAGTGCGTAAAATAGCACCAAGTTTAGTGGAATGTTGTGATATATATTTTGTCTTGCTTCTATAACCCATCCTGAATGCTGTATGGTGTGTGTGCTTTATTTCCTTGTACTTGACCTGTAAGTGTGAACTTGATGTGGATGACAACTTCTGAGGACTCTTGAGGGGGACATGAGTGATGGTGTAAGTGAGACTTGTATGTGGAGTGCTGTGGATGTCTTTTTGAATCCCTCCTAGATAATGTTGCTCAGTGTTTTATATGACATGTCAATGAAGGGAGTTCTCTAATAAAAAAAATGTTGATTTGAAATGGGTATGTTGCTCCTCTGAAACTGGTTGACCCTACTGTGTCATTTGGTGAAATGCCAGTCATAAAACTAACTGCATCCGCATATTTAGGGGCCTTGGATACGGCTGACCGAGGTTTCCATCTGAACCCAGAGTGGGAGATTGAGTTTTGTCAAGGACGAAGATGGAAGGGTGTGGAGCCCCTAACTTCAGCTGGGGGTTCAGCAATATTTGTAGCGTCCCTGGATTGACTGTGGACTGGAAAATGGTAATGGCCTTCTCAAGAGTCCAGAGCACAAGGCATTGTAACACAGCAATTTATTAAATTGGCCTTAGTGGAAGCTCCTAAAACCAAGAGACAGCAGTCTGGTAATTGAAACAGTTGAGCCTTAATGTTTTTACTGCTAAGCCTTTAACGTGTATGCTTGATATACCAGTGGGTATTGTATGAGTTCAGATAGTCACATGAAACTGTGAAGTCTGAGTTAAGTATGATGAAAATATTGAGTTGTCTTTTTTAATGTGACAGCTATATTTATTTAAATTAATGTGGTAAAAGTACAGATAGATCAGTTGGCAGTGAAAATACTGTTTCCAATCCACCATTGCAGCTCCCTAGCACTTGCATAGTGAGTGCTTGTTTCCCCCTCCTTACAATAAAAAGAAAATTACATTTGAAAGACATTTGTGTTTTGTTTTGAGTAGTAACACACAAAACAGTCAACAGCTGCTACCCAGAATTCAAATACAAATGCTTGCAGGGGCTTTTGCACGAACAACCTTGGCCCAGTGGTCAGTCCTCATCTTCCGTTTCCTGGTGTTTCCTCTTTGCACTATTCTTTTTCCGCTTCTCTTTCTGCTCCTGGTGTGCACTTGCAAGTTCCTCACTCTTCTGCTGGACATAAGTGGACTGTGGGGGGGACAGAGTGGCAAATGTTAATATCAATCTGTGGGTAGGAGTTACATTCTCACATTCTGATCATGCCACACAAGTTTGGCTCAAGTTAGAAATGGATCAGCAAATGCCATTACAGGCAAATACTCGGGGCCTTGTTTAAAAGTACACTGCAGTAGTGCCCTCTGCATAGTTCCATAGTTATTTCTATTTCTTCCTAGATATAATAAAATCTACTGCTGGCCCTGCATCTCTGGATACTAGCACTCTGCTTCCAAGACATCAGAGCCATGTCCCTAAACCAAGGTTCAGATCACATTACATTTACCAGACACGAAGTCTGATGACACTGTAAGCTAGAGCACCACAATGTCTTGATATTGTTTCCAGCCCAGTGCACATTACAGGCTTTGGCAAACAACTCTGTATGTGATGTCCTCCCCATCTTACACCAGTATGGTCTTTCTGGTCAAGTGAATCACAATTGAATCAAATAGCAATGCAGTCAATCCACCAAAACAAACAACGTTAAGTTATTATGTAGAAGAATTTACTGACCAGTGCAGTGCTGCGCCGTGAAACAAGTTTCACGTCATCCACATTGATTGTGTTTCTTTTGGCGTGTCTGGAAAAAGATGGATAAATTTGCTGACACCATATAACCTTAATTGATCTAATCATGTAAAGCAGCATCATCATTGATGCATGTTACCTGGCAAACGCCTCCAAGTCTTTAGCAAAAATATCTGCAATGGAAACTAACAGTTACACATATTTCCATGACAGTACTGAAATGGCGTTGACATTAATTAACACCGTTTAATAATGACACATAGCCTACCACATTGTCGATATGTAGTTTCAGCGATCGCCGCGATTGTTTGTCTGCTAAACTCACTCCCACAATCCGCAGCAATTGTTTGACATATTTGTCCCGAGGTAAAATGGATTGCCGCTTTCAGTCTCTACAACACATTAGAGTAATATTCACATTATGTCAGTCTACGTTGTACCATATAAGTGTCTCTGGTTGTACTACATAGTTTCACACATGTAAGCTGTTTGTTAGAGAGCTGTCCTTACCTGATTTTGAGCTAGTGTGTCATCCATTTCACAAAATAGATTTCAGTGCTAGATACAGACTGCTAGTTTGCGTCAAATAAACAATAACTACAGAGGGAATTCACTATAATTCACAACATTTGTGCCTACGTGATACATCACATCTTATACATTTCAATTCAAGATAAGAGTAGACTTCAACATGAGTTTGCTCAGCAAAGAAAATTCGCGGTAAATTGTTGCCTCTCTTTAGTCAAACATGAGCCTACATTCGCAGTGAGTATACTGACACCTATTGAACAGGAGTAGGCTAGTGATGCACATTTGCGAATAAACTCAAGACCTTCATTGAAGTTGTACTAAACAGCTGTGAGATCATGAGCACACATCTAGTGAAATAAGGTATCTCCCCCAAACGTGTTATTTAAAATAACAGCATTTATGGTAAAAAAAAATGACAAAACGTTTGACCGGTAATGTCTTATTGAGTGAAAATTGTTGGAATACGGTATTTGTGGAGGAGACTGTGCTGCTAATAGGCCTATGAACCATATGAGAAATTAGTTTGTGTGGGCATTAGACCTGGCTATGCTCTGAAATCCCAGGAGTCTTAAATTGAAAGATGTTGTTTTGTCCTTTTGAGGAAGAGGTTTATGGCACAAATTTACTACAAAAACAACAGTTCCCTAAATGGAACATATTCTGTGACATTTTGTGTGCGTCCAAGGATGTGATGCAGATGTCGTGTCAAATCTCATCAAATTGTTACATTTAGCCTACATCAGATAATATTGGCCAGTGCAGCACTATTTCTTTTTTATTGAACATTAGGAAGCACCACAAAAGGGCCATAGTGTCATAGGTCATGCAGCAGCCAACTAAACATTTCAGAATTTTTGGCGAATGCTAAATGTGCTTTGAGCCAACGCCTCTAAAGGGGAGGTAGCATGATTGAATAGAGCCTACACAAACCTTATCAATCCATAAGCCAAATGAGGTTACAGTCCAGGGGAAAAGTAGGCCTATAATGTGGACTGTTGAAGCTGATATGAGCTTGTCAACCAAATAACAGTGGGTATAGGTGCATAAAAGATTTTGACAAACACATATCAATGTGATGTAAGATTTATTGTATTTAAACAGTTTACATAAAATCAGTGTCTTGTTATAAGTAAAAGTATAGGGATTGCTAACAGAAAAAGGTGGGGCTATACATTTTATTGCTTCTATTCTGTTGGATAGAAATCAAAATGTATGGTTCACGTATTAATCAATAATCGAAAAACTTAACACAGTAAATATCATTTGCTCCAGGGTGTGTACATCAGAAGATATAATATTCACTATATGCTCCAATGTAAAAGTCCATAATTTGATCATTAGACCATGCAAGAAGCTAGGCACTCTTTTTGTAAATCTGTTTGGAAACCTGGTCTTCACATCGCAATTCCTGTAAGATGAGGAGAGAGGAATCAAAGTCAGTTGTAGGCTATGCATTCTGAAACGGTTAGGCCTCCTGTATGACAAAACCTACCAGATAGAGTTGGTCCCCTTCTATCCAATGAGTCCACCCTCTGTTCTTTTTTTCACCCTTTTGGATACATATCAGTTTGTCACCATCCCAGTTGACAATTGACTGTTAACAGAAAAAAAAGAGGGTTTTTTTACAGTTCTGGTGAATGACTCCCTGGCTGTAGACTAAGATGCTAAGATATACAGTGCAATATCTTTTTAATTAATCTTTTTCATATTTATTTAATATAACTCTGACCTGGCATTTCCTGTTGTCCATGCCTTTTGTCACTTCTTCAAACTCCTCACCAATCTTGAATGAGCAGGAGTAGTTTTTGAAAGTAGTTAGAGTTTTGACTGTGAAGGAGTCACCATCTTGTTCGAAAACTTTCTGAGGTTTCAACATGTTTGCAATCTTGCGAGTGGCAAAGTCGATACCTGCATGAAGGAAAACATATTCATGAAATGTTAATGTTAATAACGAACATCCTAAATTCCCTATTTGACAATACATTTTATGAAATGTGTTCCATAATAATAAAGTACTTTATTGGAACATAAGCTTTACTACCTCAATGTTCAGCTATACATGCATGTATCTGAGGAGTGTCATACTGGAATATGAGATAAGAATGCAACTCTATGGAGAAGGAATGTGTGGAGTTCACAGCTGCAAGACACTTGTCTAGCAATTCTGAATTCCCATGCATTGACTGAACAGTGTAGTAATTTTCACATTTGAACTCAAATGCATGCAGAGTTCTGTTTAAAAAGATGAAACTCGACACTGCCATTTTGGAAATGATAATTAGAAATGGCTGTTATTAGTCACCACTGCTTTTACAGCTCAGAGAGATTATCGTTCATCGTTCATGTTCTGAAACTTTAGGCAATCTCAGAGAGACAGCAAAGATTTTACTGAGGCACATTATAGACTGTCTTACCAAAGCTTGACATGGATTGCTTGATTGCCGCTGCCAGTGAATATACGCTACTACTACTACTACTACTACTACTACTACTACTACCACTACTACAGTGATTGCAACATCCTGTCAAATAGTTATACCTGTGTGATTTAGTAATGTCACCATACTTGGAAAAGAAACAGAACAGAAAAAAATAATTAATTAATTTGAAATAAATTACATTTTGAACTGATGAGAACCAAATAGTATCGCAACCGACGAGTTTGGGAAATGAATGAAAGCTTCACACTCACCTAGGGCATTCATGTAACCTTCAAAGTTTTCACTACTAACAAAGTCCCAGGTTCCAGTGTAGTCTGCAGGCATGGTTAATCAGCTGTGTCTGTTTGGAAGACTTCGTTGTTCCTTTGAAACTGGAATCCCTCAGAGTCAGACAACCTCAGTCACAACGGTGTAGATGAGGCGAATGAACCACTGGGGCTCTTCAGGTCTCAATATGACCTGCCCCTGTGTTTAGAAATATGGGGCAGGGGTGATCTCACCAGCACAATGGCTATTTTGGAGGCGGTGTCGGAAGCACCAAGCGGCAGGGAGTACTGTAACTTTTCACACACTGAACATGGGGAAATAATTCTTTCCTCTTGGGATTTTCAGATGGATGGATGTTCGAGGCGGGGGGGGGTGGGGGGGGGGGCAGGGGGGCAGGCAGAGTAATGTCTTAAGCATATGTTGTGTGAAATGGATTCCACATTTGAACAGACAACTTGTAAATGTGTAGCCTATGTCAGGTTTTTATATGACACACACATATTCATAATCGGTATTTGTGAACAAGTACGATTCAATATGCTTAATTGGAGATATTGTCTTAAATGTTCTGTCAGTGGGCTGGGCATACAACACAAGAGGTTAAAGGTTAAGGGTTGTCAGGTTGAGAGTCGTAATCACATCTTTTGTTATATTTTTATAATAGCATCCCTTCTCCATTCAGCACATTGTTGTCCAGTGATGGCATAGGTTAACACTCACAGATTGCTTTCTGACCCAAAGGGCACGCATTTCCTGGAAACTCTTCTAATCGCTTTATACCTAGATATTCAGCACAGCAGCCAACTTTAGACTGTGTAAGGACGGGGTGAAAATGGCACCTATCTTAATAACACGAGGCTCCAACATGCAAATAACTATTAATGTATTAATGTATTATGAAATAATTTTCATCCTTAATGAACACTGTGCTATATCACGCAATCCAGACTAGAAATATGGCAAGCCCCCCGGTAAAGTAGTGAGCTAAAATGCTTGACCTGATTTAAAGAAAAAGGTAGTGAATCTTCTCCATGAAGATCTGAGATTCTGCAGCTAAATGGTCCATTTCTGTAAGTTAAAATGACAGCTAGATATTAGACTAAGTCATCTGTCCTAGAAACGTAAAATGAGTACGTTTTTAAACATTCTAAAAGATTCCATTCTACGGCAACTTTGTGTCCATATGAATTCAATAAACCCCAATCTTTAGAAAGTTATTTTCTCAAAATTCCTGTCACACCGGTGTGACAGTACACCCTTAAGGGTTAAAATGTATTTGGCGGCAGCCTAGACGTGCGGTCATGACACTGAATTTCGGGAAACCTTCCCTAGAGGGCACTGGTGAGGAGGACTGCAGGGCACTTCATTTCAATTTGACTGATTTGTCTCTATCCATTGCAAGGTACTTCAGTGACACAGTGCCTAGAGGGCACTTGAAGATTTCTTTCTTCATTAGAAAGGCACCTGTAGGCTGTAGGGAACCTCAAGTTTATCCTATAATGTATGGTCATCAGGTTTTTCACTGCAGGGGGTCATTAGGAGACTTCCCTAAACTGATGCAAGTAGGGAACACCCCTCTGTATCTCTGCGATACCTCTATCACATTTGATCTACTAAAGGAGCACCTCCGTTGGCACATCTTTATGATTTTTCACGAGATACGGAGATGACTCTACTGTGTTCTGTTCTGGATATGACACCCTTTGGAACACTAGGGCAGCATGAAGAGCACTCCATGATGGCACCCTTTTCCAATGGAGGGGGACACTCACAGGGAATGCCAAGTGTTGACCATTTTAAGGGGCACAGGGACATTGCATCACATTTTCAACTGCAGAAGGGCACATTCTTGACTTTTACTCAACTTTATTGTTCAAAGTACTAGGGAAATAGATTTCTTGTGGCCAGCCAATATGGCATGTTTGAGCTCACTTCAACAACATTTATTTTTTCAATAAAGGCACCACTCTGTGATTCAGCACGACTGGAAATGGTTGTATGCTCTTTTCTTTATGTATAGGTCTGTTGGCACATTGTTATGGTTGTAACATGATACACTTCTCTGACCAGCCACTAGGGGGGACCTTTCCTCCTGTAACATGCATGCTACAACAATGACTACAACCTTTCTAATAACCTGTATTCCACCAGGCTGAGAGATCCATTTGTTGGGGCTGCATCACTAGATGGTAAGTATAAGCTTTTAATCATGGTGAGCCTTTAGTGTTCATCAGTTTTCATTTAGTGCTTGTGGTGCACATCTCTGTTGAGTTATATAAAATCATTCCAAAGATGTCTTGTTCCGTGTTGACTGAGTCTCTCTCACTTGAGCCAGCTGCAGTACAGCCAGGTCCATGTTTCATTACTTTGTGGCCTACGCAGCGTTCCTCTGCAGCAGATGGTTACCGAGAGATCAGAGGCTCCGATTGTAAGCACCCGTGAGAAGTGGTGATCTGAACAACTGCTTCTTCTCAGTAGATAATATACTGGGCCTGACTGTTTACACTGAATTGTTTAATCTGGACTTGGACTTCGCCCGAGTGCTTTATTGTTCATCATTTCTCTTACAGTCAGATCATTCTGGTTACATTTGTAGTGGCTATCCTCACTCCACAACTTTATGTCTTGACCAGGCAAGTTCAGATACATTTGGCAGTCTGAACATGGCATTCATATTTTCAACCATTTTATCATTTCACCCAGAATACTGTTGATATGCTTTTAGAATAACTGACTGCAAATGTACTGCATTTCTTTTTGTAAGGCTTTCTATCGCTAATCTGTAATCATATCCCACCAGGCCCCGATCATCTCGATACTGCCAGCAGCCTCTCCTCAATAACCTCATAGTCTTCATTATCTTCTCCTTCATAGCAACAGGTGATCCTTTTGCAACATCTGATATGCCAGAAAACATAATAAAACAGTAAAAAAGTGTGCTGTTTTTGTATGAACAGCTTTAAGCTGAACGGAGATTGGTTGTTCCAGGGTTTGCGGTGGCTCTCACGCTCCTGGACCCAGTGCCCCAGAGCTTCAGTGTGTCCTTCCATCTATTCGGAGTCCTCTCGTTTGCTCACGGGCTGTGCACCACCCTCCTGACTCTACTGGCCACTGACTGTGTGCGTTGCTATTTCAGTTGAAAAGCTCTCGCCATATCATCAAATGATCCTAATCGTACATCATATGATATCTGTATTTTGGCCGTTAACCAAACTGTCATTTGAATGGGTGTAAAATGTAATAGAGATACTGTATTTGTGTTCAGTCTTCGACTGGTGTCACATGCCACATTTGAGCTACTTTGGAACACATGGTCTATTGATTTAACTAAAAATGTTGCAGTCACGTTGTACAAACTTGTCTAATTGATTTAAGTAACCATGATAATCATTCTTTGCCCATTTCCCTCTTATAGGCATGGACAACGACAGAACTCTACTACCTTTCCCTTGTTCTGTCTTGGGCTTGTATTCTCTCCACAGGTACATTGATGTTGTAATGTTTTGAAAATTAATTTGTATTTTTTAATTTTATTTTTCTCTCTGATTACATCAATTGTGAAGAGGATATGGTTTGAGACTTTTGTCAGCTACATCACATGTGGGTCAACTGGGTAAACTCTTTGCACTGCGTGTCCACCCTCGTTTAAAGCACACTGAAACTAATGCAAGGCTGGGGTTTGTGTAGTCATGCAAACAATTGGAACTCATTTTTGTCTTTGGCTCTTTTTCCCCCCAGTCTTTTTTATGGCCAGAGCAGGCCTGTGGCTGATCAGCAAGATGTGGCCAAGCTGGGTGAAAGAAAAGAGCTTCTGGAACAATCTTTGAGCCAAAGGACTATTCACGTCCATGCTGAAGCCTCTTAATTATTTATGCTGTTTCCATGCCAGCGTGAGAAAGATACTCAGACAGAGAACAAAGATCATGTTACAACCAAATACTCTGGGCAGCAGAGAAACAGGAGAAGCAGGGAAACCAGCCCCTTTTTCATAGAGTTTCTCATGTAACTTTGACTCATAAAGGTACAAACAGTTTTCACCTCTTAATCCTTTTTACATTCTTTTCCCATTTAGGAGAGAGAACATGAGTTCACCTCAAATGTTTATGAATGCCTGGGTGCAAAGTACATTGCTGTTTTATTTGAATCAGTATTAACAATTTCCCAGCAAATCTACTTGACCAGTGAGGACAGCGGAGCGCTAACGGTGTGGCAGTGAGAGGTCAGGCTGTTCAGAGCATTGTGGCTGCCTACTCAGACGTCATCGGCATATAGCTTTGTGTTGGATGCCAAGCTTTTATGTGGGGTTGATCCTCTTTGAAGCACTAGTGGAAAGCGGGAGATAGTAGTGTGCCACTCCAACAATGCCATTCTGTCAATTCAGCTCTTACCTAAACATGCCTGTTGGCTCATTCATTCCCACTGAAGTCTGCCAAACAGCACATTATAAAACATAGTAGTATGGGTTAAGGATGCAGTCAGCAATTGCACAGGAAGTCATGTGTTTTGTTTATGTTTATAATTATAATTATAGCAGACCCTTTTATTCACATTATATGTTCACCAAGGACCAAACAAAACACCAGTGGTAGCTCACCCATCCCTTCAGTAGCTACATGTTTGTTTGTTTTTTACAGTCACAGAATGGGAAGCTAGTGGATCGTGAGGTGATTGCTGAATGTTATAAAAACATGTTACGGGCTTGAAATTGCGGATGATTGCTCACTGTACCTTTAAGACATGTGTACAGTACATGTGCAACACACAATGGTTGTTCAGTAGCATCATGTAGCTGTCTTGTAATTTACGATTTAGATTTTACAGGTCTATATATGTTGTTATCTAACAAGATTCAATTGTTAAGTATGCTTTCGTGCTCATGTTTTCATAAACATCAAGAAATTACTTGTTCATAATTGTCTTTAATGCTACACAGTAAGTTCTGATCACAACAATAAAATAATAATCCAAATTTAATTCAGTGTCAATTCTCAATTGCTAACTTGGTATTCCTATAAAATAAAATATATTCCAGAGTGAAATACAACAAGGTACAAAAACAAGCACCTTTATATCAGAAATCTTAAAAACAATATAGATTATTTCAACATGCTCTTTTGAAGACTCTTGAGGGCAACATTGGCTGCATGGCGGAAACAGCCGTGCAGGGGCAGAAATGGTAGTGCACGTTTTAGCTCACTTGAAAGCAACCTCTGTCTGCGTTCCGTGGTGGTCAAGAGGAGATTTGTCATGGAAAATGTGCTGATGTGGCACAGCATCTCTCCTACTGCCCAAGTCTACTGGTAATTACACAACAATAAGTAAATAGCAACATATTATCCTGTATTTACATCATGGATAACAAAACACAGTCACCACCACAGAGCACTTTATTCAGAATCTTTCAAGGGGTATAACAAGAGGTTCTGGGGATATCCAAGATGTATCCATCTTATTAACCCACAACACAGTTAATGCTCTTCCAAGGAAAGGAATGTGATAGACAAATCAGATAGACTTGGGCAGTCATTTGTAACTGGCACATGAGCAATATATGAGAAGAATATGTCGCCACTCTTATATTGAAAACCCATCGGCATAATGTTTTCATTTATTGTCGGAGATTAAGACAAGCTGCCAAAGAGGAATAGCCCATTTTCTTGCCCATCGAGTTTCCATCGCCAAACTAAGGCCTTGTGTAAATATATAAATCTATTACCTGTTCCAAAAGGCACTTTTCTGAGGTATTACAGTTAATTAATCTAATCAGAATTTGCAACACTATATTCATTTCCCTCTACATGCTGTGAGTAACATAAAACAACAGCATTCATATTAAATTACAGTAACTTTTCCTTTGGTACAAAGAGCAAATTCACAGTATTTCAGCATTCCCAATTACATGAGAGCAACTGAGGAATGTGGAATTATGACCATGAAATACATTTTACGTGGCCAAAGTGACAATGAAAGCTTTTAGTCAACTAACCGTTTCATCTAGTGTTCCTCTAGTCTAAACATTTTAGATGGTTTTGAAATCACATCATCACAATTTTGAACATTTCATTTGACATACATAGCAGTGAATGCTTCTGGTGATTATGACAGGCATTTTGGTCCTTCAGAATTATATGAGAACAAGGAGATAACAAAGATGATATGATTACAAGAATATAGGACTAGTAAAATCACTTCATAGTCCTAACTGATTGTATTGTATTGTAAAGAGTTCTGGAAATTTGGCACGTTATAGAAATTCATTAATATCACACATAAAAATGTCTTTATCCAGCATAAGTAAATCACAGTACACATAGTCCAACCTTCCCTTCCTGAGTGTGAAATATGAACAGTAGATGCTGTCCAGACAAACTAGGCATTAAAGTGTGACTGTAAGGCATCCGTTCAATTAAGTGTAGAACAAACTGTTCAAATTGATAGCACAGTTAATGAATAAGTACATTCTGCATTTGCATAAACACTCCCTACTTCATTAACACTCAAAATCGCCTTTGTGCACAAACTTCAATGATTAAAAACATGACCATTTCATGAATCCATGAAATGCAAACATAACTCACTCCTGTAAGAAAAACATTCTCAGTACAGCACTTGACGCGTGGGGGAGGAATGTTGTCACTGGCCTAAGAGTGACTCATAGTCAATGTACCAGACGAGCCGTCCGCTGGCCGGCTGGACCTTGGTGATGGGCCACCTGTCGGGCGTGTCCTTGATGCGGCTGAGCTGAGTGACCAGCTCGTGCTTGCCCTTCCCCATGATGAGCACGCCCACCCGCTGCGCGCGGTTGATGGCGGCGAACGTCAGGCTCATGCGCTGGTGCGGCTTGACCGGGCTCTCGGTCAGCGCCACCAGCCTCTCCCCGTGGGCGTCCGGCGGCGTGCCCGGGAACAGCGAGGCCGTGTGCCCGTCGGCGCCCGCGCCCAGCAGCACGTAGCCGAAGCTGGAGCCGTTGACGAGGCGCGCCATCTCCCGCTCGTAGGCCGCCGCGCCGCCGTCCTCCTCCACGCACAGCCGCTGGTTGAGCTGCACGGGCATGGGGTGCACGTGGAGGTAGGGCACGGCCACGTGGCGCAGCAGGTGGTCGTGCACCGTGCGGAAGTTGGACTCGGCCTCGGCGGGCGGCACGCAGCGCTCGTCGGCCAGCCACACGTGCGTGTTCCACCAGGGGAAGGCGTGGTGGTGGCGCGCCAGCCGGCGGAACAGCGCCACGGGGCTGGAGCCGCCCGACAGCGCCAGGTGGAAGGGCACGCCCTCCTCCGTCGCCTCCTCGGCCGCCTCCTGCAGGTCGTCGGCCAGCCGCTCCACCAGCTCGGCGGGCCAGGCCGACACCATGTCCGCGCCGCGGTACTTGCCCTGCATCACCTGGAAGCTCTCGTCGCCAGCGCCGCCGCCGCCGGAGCGCTCCTGGGGGATGACGTTGACCAGAGACTCGGTGCAGAAGCGCACTTGGCGGCCGTGCAGCTCGAAGTCCAGCTGGTTGCCGTTGGCGACGCCGCCGGGGTACGGCCGGGGGAACTCGCGCGTCTGGCTGTCCAGTAGAGGCGTCCAGAACCGCCACGACGCCAGGAGGCTGTCGGCGCTGACGAAGTGGTCCATCCGGCCGCGGAACACCTGCAGGATCAGCTCCGTGTAGGCCTCTCGCTGGACCGTCGGGACCTGGATGTAGTAGTCCGAGAGGGGCATGCCGAACAAAAGGGTGTCCTTGTCCTCGGACACCTCCTTCCAGAGACTGCCCACCAGCGCTGGCCTGAACAGATTCTTAGTGACCAGTATTCCCGGGTACCCCAGTGCGCCATGGCCAATGTAGAACACGATCTGCTTCTGCCTGCACGCAACACTGTTGGGGTCTTGCACGCAGAACACGTTGTTCTTAAAAGTGATGCGGGCATATCCAACCCGCTCATCTAGGAGTTTACCTGACGTCAGGAATATGGGGATGCCTTCGTACTGTGGCATAGTGGTGAAGACCGCAATACCTGAAGTTAGACAAAAAATTTTTTAAAACTTTGCCTAACTTTTTGAGCAAGTTTGAGTATTAGCAAAGGAAATATTACACATGCTTTTTCTCTAAACATACTATACATACTATACAATCACAGTATACGGTACTATTGTCAGTTCATCAACCAACCTACCAGTAAATGTCGGGGTAAGGCTCAAATGATCTTTGGTCTTATTGAGTTCAAGCTGGACTTCAGAATTATAGGACTGGTACTGTCCAATGACAGCACTGTCCTTGTCGAGCGGATGAAAGGCGCTGAAGACTTTGAGCTTGTTCTGGTCAATCTCTTTACAGTCCGTCAGGTTTTTGGGGACCGTCATGGTCAAGAGGGTCATCATTTCGGTCAAGTGATTTTGGATCACATCCCTGATGACCCCATACTGGTCATAAAAGGAAATGCGCCCTGCAATGAAATGAAAAAGATAGAAAGCACACTGCTTGACATGAATGGCTAACTTGCTCTGGCATTTGTTTGTTTCCCATCTTTACTTTTAAGGACAATGTATTATGGTATTAATTAATATATTATAACAGTCTACTGTACACTCAATACCTTTGGCATCTAGTGTTTCCTTGAGCACAATCTCCATTCGATCAATATGGTGCTTATTCCAGATTTGCTTTAGGAATTTCCTGTTCTGTTTTCTAAATGGTAATATCTGGGAAACAACCTTTTGGGAGAGAGAATGATAAATCAACTGCCATCCAATAAGCTCTCTGTGCCGTCACTAATATTTCAATGACACATTAGGAGACTGACACAGCTCTGCTCTAGCGTAAACATTTGTGCCACTTCCTGGACATTCATGCAACGTGTAGAAAATGCTCTGAACGGATTGTTTAACTGGCTACATCCACTGGCTGATTCATGGCAAATTGTGCAACCTACTTTCCTGGAACCACTATCTGTACTTTGTGGGAGACGTGCAAGGGGGCTGGCGGACCAGAGTAAAACTGTTTATGGCATTGCAACATCTTATCAACAACTGTGTGGGGTCATGCAAGTCACGCCTTGCAACGTGTCTGTTAACTATACAAATCAGATTATAGGGTTCTTAGCCTCTAGAGCTCTGTTGAGGGAAATGTTCAAAGAGTCTTCTGAGAACGATAATATGTGTGTGTAATAATGTGTTGTTTCTTTTTTCATGCCATGTATCTTAGAGTAGCTGCATGTCTTTTCTACTCTTATCCTATTTATGTCAGACAGTAAAAAACACACATCTCTTTATTTGAGGCCAAGGTTCTGAAAAGTGTATGTTATGTAAAAGTTAAAAACATTTCATGCACTGGTAGCTTCATGACAACTCTAAAATTGTGAAACATTTGCTCAGACATTGCGTAATCAGTGATTCTTCTTCCACCAGAAACTAAATAAACAAACAAACAAAGAAATAAATAAACAGAAGGATGAAGGGGGGTCTGAACCACTGGTTGCGTCATCACAGTATGACCCTCCAAGGAAATGCTGATTATACTGCATTGTGCACCTGTTTCCCGAGGTAGTGGTCTATTCTGTACATCTCGTCCTCTCTGAGCGAGCTGGCCAGCCGCGTGGCGAGCTCCTGAGCGCTGCGCAGGTCGTGGCCGAAGGGCTTCTCCAGCACCACCCTGAGCCAGGCGCTCCGCGGCGGCCGGCAGCTCCGGTTGACCCGCTCGGCGACGTCGGCGTAGGCGAAGGCCGGCACGGACAGGTAGAAGAGGCGGCCAGCCTCCTTCATGTCCTCCTGCGCCAGCTGAGTCTTGATGTGCTGGCCCAGGGTCTGGTAGTCCTCCTCGGTCTTCAGCTGCCGGTACTGGGTCAGCCGCAGGAACTGGTCCCTGATCAGTGCGCAGCGCTCCGCCGACAGCTCCTCAGGGCACGCCTGGCTTTTGAGGATCTCAAACAGGAGCGGGGTGCCCCTTTCGGCCGGCGACAGACCGCCTCCATAGAAGGCAAAGGTGTGGCCTTTGCCCACCTGGGTAGCGTACAGGGTGAAGAAGCCCTGCCAGAGGTACTTGTTGGCGAGGTCGCCCGTCCCACCCACCACCACCACGGACACGTGGCCCCTCCGTCGAGGGCCCTTCTCATCTCCATTTTGGTCCTGCTCACTCGGGTCACAGGTGGCTACACAGGCCAGCAGCAGCAGCAGCAGCAGCAGAAGTCCCCACGTGGCCTTCCGCATGGTCTCGCCCCAGTCACGCTGGTCTCCAACAAATTACCTGACAGACAAACACAGGAACCTCTAGTGTGAACCTCAATATCTAGCCAAACCAACACACTGCTGAGTTCTATATACTGAATATACTGTACACATCTATGCCAAACTCTTACTTTCTAACCATCATTTGGGTGGGTGAGTGTACTTGTACTCTGCACAGTGTCTATAGAGTTGAATCATGTCTACTGTAATATGATCTAATCATTTCATTGACTATAGCTCCTGTAAAAGACATTCCACAAACGTTCTGATATAACTTGTCTAAGTGGTGCTAGTTATATTATGCTTACACAAGGTACAATGATTAACTTGATATATTATGCAAATATTTAAACGGATCACCACCTGATGGCGAAACCACCTACTTCCAGTATAGCCTCCCTGACCAGATAATAATCCACATTACAATGTGTACATTGCTGGTTACGATCAACAGTTACGCAATAAAGTGTTTCTATGAAGAAGATGCAACTAATAAATGTGGCAAATATAGCCTACCTGTAGGCCTAGTCTTGGATTAGACCCTAACCGCCAGTCACATAACAACAGTATGCACAACGGAATAATGGCAATGGAATCTAAAAATATGTGACCTCGATCTCTAGCCTGCAGGGGGGCACTCCTTCATCCAACTTCACAAACAAGAAAAATATTGTGTGGGCTACTCAGTGTATTGGAATAGACATGCAATGGTCCAGAGTTTAGCTCTCCTGTTAAACTGCCACAGCAGTGCACAATAGTTGGCCTGCTGCATTTCGTTGTCTTTGGACTTGAACTCTGCACAGTGACAATAAGGTTGAATCTAATCTAATCTAATCGCTTTCATTACAGTAGAAGACATTATTTACATTGCCTAGTATTTGATTCTAATATACTGCATAAAACAATTAAATCATAGGCTATTGTAAATCCTCAACAGTAGTAACCATTGCTAAAGCTATCAATGTGAGAAAGCAATGAAAAAACTTTAGGCGTCAACCCATTAGCCGACATACAAAAGCTTTATCAGTCAGGTCATTCAAATCAGATAACCTTTTTGCCGCAACGTCTCACATTTTATTCAAACCTTGTCTATCATGAATGGGACCCAGAACCAAGGCTGTAAAATATTTCTGTTTTATTTCAGCCCTGGATATTACTTCAGTTGTACTGCCTAAAAAATATATCTAAGAAGCAATGTTTGGGCATTAATTTTCACGAAAAGCATTATTCATAACCAGCCCTAACTTTGTAGGATGGTAGACAGTGTGACTGAACAATAAATGTTTGCACAGCAAGCTCATTGATTTTCTACAAGGCCCATTTTGGAAAAAGTGCAAGAGTGCAATGGGCTTGTAGATTTGTGCTGGTAATTTTCAAAGGATTAAAATGGTATGTTGGGTAGCTAGTAGACACTAGAAGTAGTTCAATGTATGGACATTTAGCAAATAAAGTGTCAAATGTGTACCATAGATAGGGTTGGGTATCGAGAATCGAGTATCGATGGGAACCGGAACTAGCTTTCCAATTCTCCCGGAATCGTTCAAAAGTTTAATTTTCAATTCCTAGTATCGATTCTCAATCCGCGAACCGGAAGAAGAAGCTGCTAAACACCAACAAAAAAGGTGTTTGCATAACCGGGCTGAGGCAGCAAGATGACAGTTCATAGATTTGATATTTATTGTAGTTGTAAAACAGCCCTGTGAGAAACTTATAGTAAAGTTCATAAAAACTAAAAAGTTCATAGAATTAAATTGATGGAGAAGATCAGACTATGTCATTCAGAAAGACCATTGGTTAGCTAGCTCATTTAAAATATTCAAACTTTTTTGACCCTGTTTCTTACAAGAATCGGAATCGAGAATCGTTAGGAACCGGAATCGAAACAAGGAACCGAAATCGGAATCGGAATCGTTCAAATTCAAACGATACCCAACCCTAACCATAGATTAACATAGTGTAAGTCATTGTTTTATCACAGGGCCAATAATGAAAAATTAAACATGGTACACCATTGGCACTTTCTATTTCCACATTGATTTTCGTGTTCCTACTAGCTACCCCATACTATTCTAGTCCAAATAAAATGTCTGAAAAAAGGCAACCTTGTTTTATCCTTAATATCTTCATGTGCATTTGTTACAGAGAACTCAAATATTGGCACATCCGTAAAGTATTCACTGATAGGCCACCATGTGGATACAAACAATAAGACCCTCAACATAACCAGTTTTACACTTTCTAGGGCCTTATAAACATAGAGACATACTAAGAACTGTTTGTCTTCCATCCTACGACGTTGGGCAGGTTAGAAATAGACATGGATTCATTCAGATATTAATGCCCAAACACAGCTTCCAAAATTAGTTAACTCCAAGGTATGAAAATATGGAATTCAACAAAAATGTTATATTTAGTTTTTATATGTCAATTTTGGGATCTAAACATTATATAAACAAACTTAGAGCAACATCTGAGACGGTGCGGCAACCATTTTCCTGGATTCGGTCTGATTTCACACGGAATGCTCCATTTGTAACTTTAGATGGCAATCTTGTAACATCCTAGTAGCAAGCTCAGTCTAGCCCAGCTCAGGAAGCTGCTGCTCAGCCAGTCCCACATTTCTGTAGCATGTGCTGCCGACTGATTACCACAATAAAAGGCTATTTCTGCAACTTGAAGGCATTAAGACCAATGAATGTCTTAATAAATGCGTTATCCAGCTGGTCTAACGCAACAGAACATGGTCAACTCGTTCCACTATGAGATCTGCATTGTGCTCGGATTATTCTGCTGCTATTCTATTCCGTTGTAGCCTGACTACCTTGTTGATACAGCAGAATAACACAATGCAGGAATGTTGTGTAGCCTATGTTGTGTCTTTCCCACTCACACGCCACCCTTCGTAAACAGTCCATTACAACAAAAAACGAACGTGTATAATGTGTAATAAACTTCCTCCTACCTGTGACGGTCTGTCACACTCTGCGCGCAAAAGTAGACTGAGGTATGCTAGGCTGTCAGCTGTCAACTCTTTCCTAAAAGGCTTCCTACAATCACACCACGTGACTACAATATCCGGATTAGAAAACTACCGGGCAACAAGGAGGCAGGTGTCTTACGAATTCCTACATCTAACAAAGTTCACACAACTAGACAAAATGCAAATGTTGCTCGATCCAAACACATCTTCGGTTTGCTATGGATAGGTTAGCCTACGCCTAATTAGTGTTTCCTGATATAGAGAAACCCTCTTTGGCCATCCGTCCAGATTTCGTACGGACAAACTGTTTTTTGAGCCTTCTGTCCTAACAGAGAGATTGCGTCCTCGATCCTCCGTTTTGGACAGTTGTCCGGATTTGGCACGAGTGGCCATATGTCCGCATGTCATGGGCACATACGCTGCGCCTTAAATCAAGGTCTCTATTTGCTTTGCGTGTCATCATGTGTCACTATGTTATTTTGTTAATAGCCTAATAAACAGTTACCTTGTATGTGAATGTAGGGAATGCGCTTTGTTTAAAAATGGGCACAACAAAAAGTGATAGGCTACAACTGAAAATATACATTAGGTAAAGTAATCATGACATAGTTAAAACAACAACAAAATATTGCATAATGCAGTTATTGTAATGCCATATATCTAGTATCGTAATTGTAGTATTCTATAGCAAGAGATTGTAGTTTATGTAGTAAACTGTAGTATGTGGTATACTGTAGTAATAAAACTGCAGTTTTCGGTAGCCTACTATAGTTTACTGTAGTAGTATGTGGTATACTGTAGTAATACAACTTCAGTTTTTGGTAGTATACTATAGTTTATTGTAGTAAAACTACTATAGTAAGGTTACAAAAAACCCTACAATATTTACTATAGTATATATACTATAGTTTATTTACTATAGTAAACTATAGAATTTTTTCATGTGGGAGTAGGCTAAAATCAGGAGAACACTGTGGCAATATCAGTCTGATTGGCTATTAGGTTACTTGGATGTTAGCCTATACAAAATGTACAGTTTTGATAAAAAAATAAATAAAAAAAAAAACAGCTTTTCATAGCTCAAATGATGTAGATTTAGATGATCAAATTAAGGGCAGTGATTAATTGGGCTATCTGAATGGCTTCTATTCATAGGAGGGCTGTCAAAATAACTGATTAATTTGGATGAATTAATTTGAGATAAAATAACTGATTAAAAAATTAACGCAGATTAATTGATGACCTTTGACCCGGAGCCGTTCTAGTCAGTAACCATTAGACTGTAAAATGGGGAGACGAGAATGTGCTGCCTGGATCATTGATTGGCACATTTACTTTAACAAAAACGGCCTGATAGTGTTAAAGTGTTGATTAAAACAAAGTCCTCTGCAATGTCTGCAGCACAGAATTTGCATATCACCGGAGTTCGTCAACTCTTAAGTAGGCTACCACATTACTGCAAAGAAATAGTGTTGACATTGCGATTTTGCGATTACATTTTATATGCGATTAATTTAGATTAATTAATCACATTAATTAGATTTAATATTTTAATCGATTGACAGCCCTGATTCATAGTGTTGTAAGAATAACATTATGAAAGACCAATGCATATGAGAAATGTCTTTCAATCATGCAGAGTAGCCTAGACTGCATTGTGGCCATCTCCTGTTATGAGTGTAAGCCATCAACTGTTGCCATAATCTATTAGCTTGTTTTAAGAATCTGTTTTGTGTGTCTCTCCTTGAGTGAAATTGTAAATCTGCCCTGTGTTGTGATAGGCTTTGAAGCAGCTCTGTTATTTGCACTGTGGAAAGTTACCCAGTCATCTGCTGAACACCAACTTATGGCTGTAAAGCCTTGAGACAGTTATTGCTGGCAAATTGAATATCATCATGTCTGTGTTCTTCATTCTGTTGCATACTTTAACATGTCCTTTAATGCTTTTTTGCTTCTATTTATAATTGATAATGTATGTTGATCCTCCTCTGTGTATGAATCTGTGCTGGAGAGAGACAAAGTTTCTTGAGAACATTTCGGAAGACCCTATCGTAGGCCCTCTGGTAAAGTCAGCTGCATAACCGGCGGACAAGGTACACAATTCCTGTTCAAGTGAAAGTATAGATACCATGTGAAATATTACTCCAATACAAGTGAAAGTCTTTAAGTCAAAGAAGAACGTGCTTTTAAGAATACATATAATAAGTATTCAGAAGTACAAGTATTTTTCCTTTTTAATATATTGAAATGTAATGTTTATTTGGTCATAGGGTGTATATCCTTTGATAGGACTTGAAGAGACCTTTAATTCTTTATGTCCCAACAAGAACATCTTACCTATATTGCAATTATTCAAATGGAGGCAGTAATATAATTTAAATAATTATTTATTCTCTGTTCGCAAATGTGACACATTTCACTGTCGAATTCAAAACCAGATAACTCAATAATGAATATATCATTTAATAATAGGCTAAAGATCTAGCTCTGTGCTAAGTCACAAACATGGGTTATAATACAGCCGGGTCTTCATTGTATATGACCATATTTTCTCCGTGTTCATGAGCTGAGCAAAAGAGAGGCAAATTATATAATTCACAGATTAAGATTATTCTATTGCTAAACAACGGAAAGGGTGGTGTCAAATTCTGAGAATTCTCATTCTGCTAAATCTAGCAGCTGCAACATATTCCAATAACAGCAATTACGGCAAGCTTGCCTATCAGAAGTCATGAGATGGATCTCATCTTCACATTGTAAAATCAAATTGAGAAGCTATGGGTCCTGTAAAATGTTGCCTGTAAGCAATAAAATAGGAAGAAGTTATCATTGAGGATATAGGTTAACACCAGACCACTTCTCAAATCTCAATTCCTAGCATGTTCGTCTGGATTCTCCCAGGCTGATGTTCTGATGAAGAATCTGCTGTTACCATCATTACCACAGCCAACTTCAAGATGATCTATTGCATTATTGCATTTAAAGAATCAAATGTGGTGAAAAGTAACAAGTGGCCTATACTCAAATAGAGTCAAAAGTACAATATTTGTCTTTGGAGTAATAGTCACAAGTTTTCAAAACTAATACTCAAGTAAAGTACAGATACTCAAAAAGTACAGTAAGTAATCAAGTAAACGTACTTAGTTAATGTCCACCTCTGTGCATAACTAAGGATCTCTGTGGCCACCAGGGAGTCCCCAATAGCATTGGAGGGAGAGAGAAAAAGTGCAGCTGCTGCTGTATATATCTGTACAATTCTTTGTCATCAGAAGTCATGGCATGCCATGTAGGCTAATACATGAACACAGAACATGAACTCAATATTCTCAAGCTGGTGAACTTTTTACAATGAACAATATACAATTTACAATGAACAGAGTTTACACAATATCAAAAGAAAACCTGTTGTAGTCGGTTGTAAAACTGAGAGGTTTTGCCTGTAGGATTCCCCTAGACATAAAGCTAAAGCAACACTGGAGTCTCTCAAAAACAATAAAGGGAATATTCTAGAATGGCCCAAGCCCTGATCAAAACACAACTAAGATTCTATGGCACTACAATGCATGAGGGTTATCCATTACGAGGAGAATTGAGGGGAAACGCTCCAGAACAATGTAGCTGGAATTGTCTCACATAAAATACACAATGAAAACAGTGTTGGGGCAGATAATTTTTCTTTTTAAACAGTGATTTGCAGGCTGGTAGATATTTTTGCAAGCCACGTTATTACAACTCACAATTTCAGAATTTGCAGTACTATTTATTGACCAGGACAACTGCAAAGCCGGTCAAACTCGGTACTCCTTCGATCAACGTAATCTAGCTCTGGAGGGGGTATTCAACTCATGAAATTGCTCCAGAATTACACTGTAAGCAATACAATGTAGGGGTGGCACGGTTCATAAAATCTACGGTTCGGTTCGTATCACGGTTTAGGGTCACGGTTTTCGGTTCGGTGCGGTTCTTGTTGTTATTTTTTCTTTTACTCTTTAACACTGCAGAAACATATTTCAGCACATAGTTTAGTCATCCACAATTAGGCTAGAGTATTTAGAGAATAGTTATCATGTAGCCTAATAATGCACAAACTGAATTTGACTTCACATAAAGCACATTATTGTCTGAGGAAACTTTAAGCTTCAGTTGAGATTTTGATAAAGCAAGAGGGAAGACATTGATGATTTCAATAATCTTTTCATTTATTTGGCAGGGATGGTGCACCAGCACAAAATGTAGGTCGTCCACCCATATTTTTCCATTGCATCGCCTTTTTATCGCTCTCCTTTCATATAGTGTGAATGATTTTTTAACAAGATGTAAAGCTTGTCTTTATTTGAAACACACACACATTATGTAATTATTTATTAATTCTATATACTGACATGTCTGATATTCATAACAGCAAACTTTATGCAGATTATAGCCAACTATTCATTATAACTCCACCTCTTAAATTCAGCTGTCTGGCTGAAGCCTCAAAATATTGTAAACAAAGTAGCAGGCTAAGCTCATCATACTCTACTGGTTGGACTGTTCAGTTTCCCCACATGTGTTTTAGTTTCAAGGTAAGCTAATACTTTATCTCCTTGGGACAGGCCCTTTTAAGCCTTGGAGTTGAAAACATTGGTATTGAGATGGTCAGTCAACTTGAATGCAAGAGATGTTATCAAATGTCTGATGCTAACCGTTTTTAACAGTAATTTAGCTAATCGTCTTCTGTGCGTCATTGCGTTCACGATTGTGAATGTTCTATTTGGATTAATGTGCATGTCGAGGGCGGGTGTTTACTTCTATTGTTTGGTAAAGTTGCACGCATAGTCTACAGTTGGGAAGAACATGCTTCCACCCGAGCAGGGTCAGGTGCATCAGTTTGACCACGCTAGGGATGATCTCTCGCACTTGCCATTTCTAAAACCTTGCGCGCAGCACTCAAAACTCCATACTCCTACTCTCGCACGTAAGGGAAACACGTCGTCACTATGGGAATCAATTGCGCATGCCATAACTAGCCTGAACCGTAGGACCGTACGACGAACACACACTCCGAACCGTGACATGCGAACCGCACGGTTCGGAGCATTTTTCAAAAACCGTGCCACCCCTAATACAATGCAATCTAACATGGTGGTTCTGGGAGCCACATGCAGCATGTCATTTGACCAGCAGGAGGTGGAAGTGTGTTGTAAATCTGTTTTAAATCTCAGATGCAGTTTCTCATTGGGTGCCTCTGCGTTTGTACGTCCTCCCTCGCTCCTCGGGCCTCGATCCTCACTGATCTACATAAAGAAAGATAGAGGAAGGGATAGACTATCCCATTGTTGCCGCTCCATCATTCTTTATGTACATCAGTGAGGATCGAGGCCCGAGGAAGGCTGGGATTATACTTGCCGTTAGACCAAGCGTAAGCGTATGCGTCCGTGTGCGACCTGCTGTGTCCTGTGTACAGACTCGCTGCAGCATTAAGCACCTTACTGGAGGTCTTCACCAGGGGGAGACTAGTAGCCTAATATCAGATGTGGATGTGGCCATGTGCCATTGTTTACTCTCATGATTGCCCCCAGCTTTGATGTCGATAATGCATCTTGCAGTCACTTTGTTTTGGCAATGATCGCCCCCTACTTTCTTGTCAGTATTGCATCTCGCGGACGCGTCGTGTTCGCTTGCGACGACGTGCACGACCGACGCACCAAACGACCGCAAAATACGCGAGGCAGCCATGATGCGTACACGAACGCGTTGTCTACAGCAAGTCTAAACGTGCCTGAACGAGGGAGGACATACACACGCTGAATGACCGCTGAACGCTGCACCTATTGAGTCTTTGTGCAGAAACCATACCCATTTTCCAGTAATCCATGGTCCCCACTCTCACTGAAAACTGCACTGATTGTTGGAAATGAAAATGTATACTCCTTATAATCCAAAAAGATCCCAGGCTGTTGTTGATCAAATAATTGGAGTTAACCAGCAAAAAAAATACAACGAAGGAAACACAGTCGCTCATTTGCTTAGCATGAGTAAGCCTAATTGGACTAATTATTTCATTGAAACACTGATTAAATGTAGACCTAAACAGAACTAGTTCTAAGGGTAAATTAAAAGAGAACTCAGTAAGTGATACAGGAGACTGAATGAAAGTAAGAGTAAGAAATCTCATGTAATGACATAAATGAATCATAATATACAATCAAATAAAAATATTAAACTAAAAACATGTTGAAAATCATGTTCACTGACAGTATCATTATGGAGTGAACATTCTCTAGATTGACTTTAATTTGTCAATAAAATAGCCTACAACATGAATTATGGATCTGACTAATGTTCAGATTACTTGAAATGTAAGCCTATGCATATTAGAAATGGCCCTCATTCACAAATTTAAACATTAAACTAAAATATTTTTTACAATCAACTGAGTTCCATGGTGTGTATGGAGGCATGTTATTATGCTTATTACTGAAAGCTCTGCATGGTAGCCTGAACAAAATATTCAGAAATAGACCCCCCAAAAGTATGTTAAAATTTGTCAAAAGGTTTGTCAAATTTGTCAAAATGTTTGTGGAAGTGGTAGTGTGTTGATCAGTGGGCCATTCTGGACACTTCATTCAGAAATCTTCATTCATTTGACAGCACCATTAAATGTAGTGTAGTGGTGGGAGTCATCATAAACCCATGTATTAGCCTTCAGACGCACATAGACCTGGTCTTGCTGATCCAGCTGCAAAATCACTCCATTTGATCCACCATCAATTCCGTCACTATCAGATTTCCATTCAACAGTTGACACTATCTTCTGTTCATTCTTATAGAGATGCATAGTTGATCCATGGGCAGCATGGACAATATCAAAAAACATAAACATATAAATCCCCTTCAGTGGTGCTGTGAAAATACCTGTAGAATGTAAATAATTGAAATGACAAAATTGGAGTAAAATGATGAATGTGGAGTTGTGATTTAACATAAAAAAAAAAGAGTTTTTTGAAAAAACATCAACATTCCAAACATTTCCAAGCACAAAACCTGTTATTTAACTGTTCAGAGCCTGGAAATTAGTGCAATAACCTGACCCCAAAGCCATACCTGTTGCCGGGTTGTAAGCACTGCCTATATTGGTGATAACGGTTTTGTACACCAGAGTAGTGTCTGTGTTGAAGGGTCCACATTGCCCCCCTGTCAAGGCTGCTGAGAAGGCTATAGTTGTTCCTAAAAGACAGAAAAATAATGTGAAAGGCCCATATATAATTAAATGTTAATATTTTAATACTTTACATTTATAATTCCAGTTATGACAAAGTGATCTTGTTGTAAAGAGAATGCAAAAACAAACATTTTACACTTTTAAGAAAGTGCCAATCTACTCATATTTGTCTGACATTTCTTTCTTTTCTCATAGAATCTTGAATTTCCCCTTGGGGATCAATAAAGTATCTATCTATCTACTGTAGAAGTTATTCTTTATCTTCTGTGAAGGATGGATGCAGCCACATATAACAATCAATATTCAAAAATGTTTTTGTTTTTCTTCACCTGTGTCTAAATACGATACTACAGGCCATTGACCATATCCTCACATTCCGTACCTTTAAGACGCTGCTTCAGGTCTGCTATTTGACTCCCTCCTTCCAATATCTTGGCGTCTGCCTCCTGGAGCTTCAGTTCTGTGTGCTGCACCTTGGCTTCCAGCTCCTCCACCTCCTTCTTGTAGTTGTTAAGCCTCGCTTCCATAGCACCTTGCTTTTCGGCCATAGTCATCAGTTGGCTTAGGATATTTCCCAACATCGGTCCCATTCCAGAGTTACTCTGTGAAACCGTGCCATCCCCAGTACTCTCTGCCCCTGAGTGAGAGCACAAGAGTAGCACCAGAAGTGCGGTTTCCTTCATTATTTGTGTATTTTTACAGGTGGCTCCACAGCTTATGATGACTTGGTATGATGGATTGAGTGGCCAACATTCAGTGGTTTAAATACACAGGCATCACCATTGGGTATGGGAAAATTGCATGAATTTCCCCCTCCCCTTCATAGATTTCGTAATTTTGGAATGTCAGGGAATTTCTGGAATGTGCAGTAGGAGAGGACTCAAAAGTTGACAGCGCCAAACATCAGTGGTCAAATTCATAACACTTAAATTATGCTCCATTATACATCACCTTTGCTTTTGTTTGACAACAATAACGGTTATACCAAGCACTAACAGTGTAGAGGCAAAAACCAATGGCAAAGACAAGAGAAGAGAAGAAATTGCACCCAACATTCTCACTCTAATCACCTTCCACAATGTTTAGGTTTGACTTGAAGTTGAACCTCCAGTGTTGTCTTGTTCTTTTTTCTTTTATTTCGGCCATGCCAATATTGACATTTCCAACTGTACCTGCCAACAGTTCCAATAGTTGCAGCCTATTGATGGCAGCACAAGTCTCTGGGCCTGGCTGCATCTGCCAGCCGCCTCTCTACCTTATTATGATAGCACAATGGGAATACCAAGATGGCTTTCCCATACAGCAGGGCGCAATTATGACATTCTATTATTGAAATTTTGAGCCGTGAAAGAATGTAATAATACCCCATGATAATGGACTTGTTCTATGAGGTCACCGCAGGACGAATCGACTTACCTTTCCCCTGCCTTGTGGCACTCCTTGCCAACAACACGTTACATTTATAAACTGCTCTTCTCGACACAAAGCGCTTCACTGCGAAAATGCTCACATCACACACCAGCTTGAGGTGGAGAGTGAGGGAGTGAATGATTACACTGGGGAATGACTAGGGGCCAGATTGGGACTTTAGCCTGGACACTGGGGGAACCCCCCTACTCTGCAAAAAGTGCCATGGGATTTTTAATGACCACAGTGAGTCAGGACCTCAGGTTTAGGTTCAACGTCCCATACGAAGGATGGCATCTCCTGCAGTAGTGTCCCTGTCACTGCAATGGGGCCTATTGTTTGGGCCAGATCAAAGAGGGCCATCTCCTGGACACCCACGACCACCACTTCCAGCAGCAACTTTTCCATGGAGGTCTCCCACCCAAGCGCTAACCAAGCCCATGCTTGTTAAGCTCCAGCTCCAGTAATTAAGCAGAGACAGGGGATCCGTTGGTCTGGCTGCTGGCTATGCACTTCTAAGCTATTTCTAAGCTTGAAATGGTGTATAAGCTACTGGGTGCCAAATATCCATTAGGATCAAGGAAGTAAGTATCAGTCTCTTCCCAATTAAATGCGAATGTCTCACTCTTGGGCATACAATGGATGTGTGCACCCTGTAGGGCACTCACTGGATCTTAATTCCATGACCCAGCTCTTTTTCGAACCTCAACAAAATGACACACTGTAGCCTAATACAACAAAAACAATTAAAGTCTCTAAATTTGTTTACAGTTCAGTTTAGAGTCTGCCTTTTTCCTTTTCATGCCCATTGCTGTTTTACATCTTTTCACCTATATTAGAAAGCTAGAGTTGAGTTTTATTAAGTGGCATAGCTACATGAACGCGGCCATCATATTGCTGGGGGAAAACACCACTTTACTCTCTATGGGCAACACTTGCCAACAATCAGAGACATCTCTTTGATTTCCAATCATAGACACCTGTTTCTGTTTCTCCATTCTCCTTCAGTGATTGTTGCGGCTTCTCATTATTACAGTGCATGGAAATGTACTGTTCTGTTATCTGTGTTAAGTCTTCTTCTTTTTCTTTTTATTCTTCCCACCAAATTTCTGCGTCTAATTCAGCTTCAACCATTTAACATAGAAACTTGTTCAAACTTTGTAACCTATGTCTTGAAAAGAACACTTGAGCTATGTAAACTAATGTAAACTTTGCATTAGCATGATGACATCATAAAGGTCCAATTAAACTGATTTGCACCTGTATCAACTGTCAGCTGCTCAACTAGACCCCCACAAAGAGCTAATTAAACTGATTTGCATCTGTATCAATTGCCATCTGCTCAACCAAATGTGGCCATTGTTGAGCACCAGGAGAAACCCAAGGCCCACTGCACCAGTAGGGTCAGAACATTTCATCCCGATACCTAAGAGCAGTGAGGATGCTGTTGTCTTGCCCACAGAGGTCTGTGCATCCCTCCAAGAGTATGCCTCTGACCATCACTGAGCCACCACCAAACCGGTCATGCTGAATGATGTTGCAGGTGGCATCATGTTCTCCACGACATCTCCAGACCCTTTCATGTCTGTCACATGTGCTCAGGGACAGGTGAACCTGCTCTAATCTGTGAAAAGCACAGGGCTCTAGTGGTGGACCTGCCCATTTTGTTTTCTATGGCAAATGTCAATTGAGCTCCACGGTGCTAGGCAGTGAGCACAAGTCCCTCCAGAGGCCATCGGGCTCTCAGGCCACTTTCATGAAGTCTGTTTCTGACAGTGTTGCCAGAGACATTCACACCAGTGACCTGCTGGAGGTCATTCTAGGGCTCTAGCACGGCTACTGTTCTTCCTTGCATATAGAGGAACAGACACTGGTCCTGCTACTGGGTTAAGGACCTTCTACCACCCTGCCCTCTCCTAGAGCAACTGCCTGTCTGCTGGAATCTCTTCCACGCTCTTGAGATTATGGGAGACACAGCAATGTTTCTGGCTATGGAACGTATTGGTTTGCCATTCTGGAGGAGTTAGACTTTTTGTGCAACCTCTGTAGGTTCCAGATACTGGCTTATGCTACCAGTAACACTGACCCTAACCAAATGTAATACTAGTGAAAAATCAGTCAAGAAGGATAAAGATGGAAAAATTACCAGTTGCCACCACCTGTAAAACCATTCCTGTTTTGGGGGTCGTCTCATATATGGCCCTCTAGTACACCTGTAGTAAATTTCATTGACATCAAAGCAGGTGAACTTGATTCACAACCACCTCTGTTGCATAACTGGCTAGATCAATATCCCACAATTGTGACTGACTTGTTGCTATACTCCTATGAACAAGTGTTCCCTATTTTTTTTTTGAGCAGTGTATTTAGCCTATAATGTTCATGTACTGACTGTAAGCCGCCTTGGACAAAAACGTTTGCAAAATACCATAATGTCTATCTATCTATCTATCTATCTACAGGCTGTAGTATAGGCCTACCTTTAGGCATAGATAGATAGATAGATAGATAGATAGATAGATAGATAGATAGGAAGGTAGATAAGCCTAGATACTTTATTGATCCCCAAGGGGAAATTCAAGATCCCCAAAGGGAAATTCATTTGCAGACATTCCTCACTTAAATTCTCAAATCTATAATGAAATATGCGGGTTATGTGCTGAATGTTTCGTCTCTGCTATAAAAACGATGCACCTGCAACTGTGACTTCACTGGTATGTTATTCAGCAGCAATGTGTTTATTCTTTTAATGTAGGCCAGTCATTAATTGACAGCAATTACAAGCACATAACAATATAGATATGATCATTTAGAATGACATAACCATGAGTTTTATTAATGCACACATACTTGATATGCCTATGTTGTTTTTAACTTTGTATGGCTTGAACATATGGAGGATATTACACAATATTGCTCTAAGGTCTTAATAACGGTCAAGAGTGCCTTAGCAACGAGGCCATGAGACAGATGTGCATAAACCGGTCCATTGTTCAGGTGCCAGCAGATCTATCAACATGTTCTCCTGTCACATTCCTCTCTCTCTCTGTCCTGTAGGGTGCTGAGAAACGTAGACCTAGGCTACTGACTGAAAGAAATATCACTTTCTTTTAAAAGCATCTGCAGTATGAATACCATCGTTGCACCCTGAGGTTTTTGGTTTCCTTCTGACAGCGACAGGCAGCTAAGTTACACAGGTGTCATTTTGTGCTGTCTCACTTACTGTAGGCTGGTGTGTCGCTGAACATGACAACGCCAACGAGTCTGATCACGTTGCAATATTTGTCATGCCTGTAAGTGTTAACAGGACTGTTCCCCGTAAACTGAATTTGGCTCAGACGAAATCTGACGACTGACGTAGTCACCAGCGGCACTGACAAACTCGACTCTACGCCCCCCGCTCAGTAGATGGCTTGTACAGATTGTTCCTGAGAGAGGAGAGTGGCGTGGCGAGGCGACGGAGAATATATCAGGAAGGGCACACAGGAACATCGCTGCTTAAAACCACCGTCCTCTCCTAGTTTCAGCCATCTGCATCACTCCAGCATTGTGCATACATATAGCACGGCTTTCTTTTGTGCCGCCGCCAAAGAGTGCGACATGTTTGTCAGAGTATGGACGGACACGACGTGACTCTCCGCGAACAGATTTTCCATGACCGCGTCCGTGAGACCATAGTAAGTACACCTTGTTCTCCCCAGTAACTGATTTTATTAACCTGTGGCGATAGTATTTCCTGTCCCTGTGCATTAGCTGTTGGCATCTCTAGCAGAAATATAGCCACATGCGTTAAATGATATGTATGATGATGATGCTGCTGTGGTGGGATACCCCTACTTAAGTCATGTCAGAGCAGCCAAGAAGAAACAACAATTTATTTATTAACTGTTTTTCGAATACAATTTTAATTTGCATTTTGATCTGAGGCAGAGTATAAACAGTTTTTAGTCTCGTTTCTCAGGTCTTAATTCCTCGTGTTTTTGTGCGCCTCTGGTCAGGGAGAAAATTGTTTAATCCGATTTACCTCTGGGGGGAAACGTGCAGAGGTCATGCAGCAACTCAAAATTCCTGCCCCATTGCAGACATCTACTAAGAATCAGCTCAGAATTAAGTGAAATCCATGCAATTCTCTTAAACTTTGCTCTATATTGAAATAAAGCACAAAACAGTCTATGCAGCCTTATACTAATTTGTTCTTCATGACTTCAGACAAGTTACCATAATGTACAATATACTAGGCTACTTGTCCACTTATTTGCACAGGATAAATTAGAGATTGGGGGTTGCATTGTGGTTTGTGAGGAGGATGCCTTTGGAATGTTTTCATATCCCTGAGTGATTCTGCACCCAGTCAGACTATAAGAGCTTTACTGTTACAAAGCTTTAGTGCATAATAAAGCTTTATTGTCATGAGTGTATGAGTATGTATAGATTTCCGTTGTTTTGTGTGATTTGACTGGAATGCCACTTTGCCACATATGTTCAATATCTTCCCCGAGCCGAAGCCCAAACCCAGAGAGCCTGACCTCTGACCGGGTCAGGTCAGCAATGTCCAGGCCTCATGACAGCTGAGCTTATACGTCTTTATATTTGTACATTTTCGCTTCCATCCCATTTAGGATAATTGCTTATTTGTTGTGATTCAACCCATGTCATCTCTGCCTTCTATTAGGCGTTGATGTGTTTGTAAGCTATATTTGTTTGCTAGTATTTGTGCACATATCTGTTGCCTACTGAATAGCATTACAGTTTGTGGAGTATATTCAATGAGGGACAGTTTGTTTGTGAACAGAGCAGTAGAGATTTCAGATAAATTCCAGCCATGGGGGAAAACACACATGTGGAAAAGAGTGTATTAGATTATTGACTGCCTGTGTGAGTGTGTGTGCATGAACGTAGGCGTGCACAAGCCTATAATCATCCAGTTGCCTACAAAAAAAGCCTCTAAGCGTGGTAGGACCGTGATGTTATTATCCCCTATTGAGAGCCTGATGAGGTCATGACCAGTCACCATGACCTCAATTGGCATAAGCCGTATATCTGTAGTGTAAACGGTACACTAGTCTCAAATTATTAAATTATGTTCAACAATCAATATTAAATGGTTTAAAACTAACTTTGTAAATGTCAGAATAATTGATGTTTAACTAGAATAAGGGCTAAGTAATCCACTATCACTGCATGTGTATATCTGCATAGTTGCCAGTGCTCTTGATTGTGGTGCATTGAGTTCTCCTCTGTCTTATTAAGTGGAGCATCATTCATTACAGGCTGTGAGCTGTTAGTCTGCTATTGTTGGTTTGCTGGTGCCACTCATAATAGCCACCACTGGCTCACACGCAGACTAGCATCTTGGGTCGAGTGGGCATCCATCCAGGTCTGCCATGCACCAGCTGCTGGCGCTGTTAGCAGAGCGCCTTTTGTGGTTGTGGAGGACATTAGTGGTCGTTGTGGGCATCAGCAGGCTTTTGAACAGACTTTAAGCTGCATAGTGTCTCCCCCCTGCTGAACCTAAAGGCCTTTTTTTTTGTGGTTTATTCACTCTGTCTTGCCATCCTATAATCCCTCTCAAGCCAAACATGCAACAACCCTCGACACCCATACCCACCCTACCCCCACCCCCACCCCCACTCCATGTCCGATGTGATCCTTATCGCCAGCTCTAACCAAGAGCCTGCATGAGTGACCATCTGAGTTTAGAGTCAGTGCTCTTGAATGGTTGTTTTTGTACATGTCTGTTTCACCAAGCTGCTAAACTGTGTTCAAACTAAGGCTGGGCCACTCCATCACAGTAAGGATTGGATGTACAAGCTCTGTGACTTGGTGGATGAGCAGTGAGTTAGTGCACTGACCTGTAAGAAAAACATTTTTTAAAGTCTAGATCTGTGCTTTCAAACACTTCCGAATTCTTCATTTCAAAAAGGAAAAAATCCAAGGCTCTCTTTGTACCAAAAATGTATAAAAAGCCTTTATTTTATATGGCTATGTCACATTTAAAAACTTAAACTGGGCAGCAACCTGTTTGTATTCCTATACACCAAAGAGCACCTTCAATTCGATCTGCAATTCCTGAGCACTTTGGATTTTCCCTCATCTCATGGCTTCCACATTTTTTATGCAATCATTTAGACATAAAACAGTTACCATGGATGCTAATACACCCTCTACTCTACTCTATTCTAAATGTTTGACCTAGCCTACATCACTGCTAAAGGTCTGTACACAGTTAAGCAGTTATCATTACAATTATGTGTTATTAATTGTATAGTTGTACAATTCTGCCAGGGAAACGGTGTAGGGTCATTCCACATCAATTCAACCAGGGCCCACCTACAAAATCAACACCCCCCTGCACACATAAAACTGGCCATAACTTGGAAAGAATTGATCTTACATAAAAGTAATTTTACAGTGTGTCTCCTGGGTAGCATAGGTACACCTGGCAATATTTTCTGTTAACTGACTTAAGCGTGTGGGCCTTGGTTGAATTGGAATGACCCTGTATAAAATGACGGCTATTGCTAGCAGGGAGATGAGGTTGGCCAACTAGGATTATAACGGATCAGATTGACAGTGTCAATTTCAGTTGACTCACAGTTGGCTGTTCTGCTTGTGTATCTGCAGTTCAGTTTTGAGGTCTCGTATTCTGTTTCAGCAGTGAGTGAACATCTCATTTCAGCAGTACACACCTCCTTATATCATCACCTGGTATATACATCCAAACATGTATGTTTACGGAGATGATATGTCAGAGAGTTATGCAATGCAAATCCACTGACGCTGTCATTTTTCTGTCATCTCAGATGTCAGATTTTTGAAGGGGTCAGAGTATTTTGATCTGTTTTAGAGGTCTGCATGCGGCATATAAGAAGCACATACTTTCCCCACCACTATGGGGCCGTGATTTAAATGACGGTAAAAGTGTTAAGTCTCATCTCTAATTAAAGCTTATTAGTAATGAGGCTATGAAATAGTCTGCCAATTTAACAACACAAGCAAGACCCTATAAGCACAGACAGCAGTGGGTCAACTCGGTGCTCCCACAAGCTACACGATGCCTTTAGTTTATGCATGAGACACTTTGCTCATTGAGTGACTTGCACTTAGACGGCTCATAGACACCTGGTTGAAGTGAAACATGGCATATTTTATGCTGCAGTAATATACAGAACATTGATCAAGGACATTGCAGCTGGTGTACGGTAGTGAAGGTGACTCCCAGGTAGCCTTGAAAGAACCAAAAAGAGTGCATCTCACATGTGGGTCTGTTGGCCTCAATGTGTGTCAAGGGTGTGGAGGTTTACTTTTGAAACACCCTTCTAAGCTTACCTGGACTATTTAAAGTAGTGTCAAGAGAGAAACTTGCATGTGATAAGCAAGAGAGTGTATGACGTTGGGCTGTGCTTTGTTTGTCTACACATCCTGTTGTTAAATGGCAATGCTTGTTGACGTTTGTTGACATTTAATGACTAATTCAAATTCTGTGTGCGTCTTAACTCTGATAGAGACAGAAATGGCCTTGATTGTTCTGTGTGCAAACGTCAGTGTTCTCTTCTATGGCATCTGCATTTTTATCCTGCCGTTTCAATTTGATGACGCATGAATTCACCAAACAAGCATATTTTCCGCTCATTCTCTGCAATCATTCCAGCAGGTGTTCTATAACAGCGGACTACTCAAATAGCATCTTAATCAGGCATTTCTGTGAGGTGATCTGTTGCGTAATATGTTGTTCATCTCCATAACCACATTTTGTTAATCTGTTCTGAACACAGAATTGTTATCAAGGCTCACAGGCTGTGTTCACGTGAAATAACTGAGGGGGGTGAAAACAGGAAGTATATGATTGAGTGGAGGGAGGGAGTGTGTTGGTTTGAGAGGGTCCATGTTGTTTTGAGTTTAATCTGTTTCCATGTGGTCATCCATCCCATCCTTTCCTGACTTTCTCTTGTGGATGTTGCGTAATCTGGTAATCCTCTCCTGGCCAGGCCTCCTGGACAGCCTGTGTCCTTCTCTTGCCAGTCTCCATCCCCTGCTCATATTAGGCTGCGACGACACTGCCTGTAGTCCTGTCTGAAATGAAACACCCGCTTAACTGTCATGTGTTCTGATGTTATGTACATGTGTTTAAAGGTGTGCGTGGGTTAGTGCACTAACTTGTTAGATGCAGTGTGCCAGATGATCTGTCTATACATGCATCGGTCTGCTTCTATCTCTCTTTCTCTCTTTCTTGCTCTAGCTCTCTCTCTCTCTCTCTCACACACACACACACACACACACACACACACACATACACACATACAGTACACATACACGTGTGCACATGCACGTGCACACACACACACACACACACACACACACACGCTACTGAGACTTTTTCAGTGATTTCCAGTATTTGCATAGGAGTGTTTTATGAGTTTGGTACCATGATTTACACTCAGGTCAACATGTTACATTTGTGACATACAATACTCATTGAATACAGCTATAAATATATGTGACTCCATTTGACCTCGCCATAGGAGCCTATATGTCCATGCTACACCGACTGAGTTGCTGATGTGATAGGGATATCACTTTGGGCCTTCAGCTCCTATGTTTCAAAAACAGAAAATTATCTTTTGTGTATATGGTTTTCTTATTCAAGCTTTTATTAAAAGTCAACACTCTCCTCTCTCCTTTTGTCTTCCCTAACAGATTTGTATTTTCCTCTTCTCATCTCTCTACATTGTCTGCTACCTTATCGTCACACACTACAGGAAGAATGCAGAGTTTGCTACAGGTAGGTACATTAAGAAGGAAATGTTCCAGAATTTTCTATACAGTGACAACGTCATTACTGATTAGCCTTGCCTGACTTACCTTGCCTCATTCTCACACATGCCACCTTGTTTATTCAGCTGTAAGCCTCAGACAGACGCCACTCAACCCTAGTCATCGAGCAAGTTTTATGGACAAGAAAGAATTTAATAAATCCCCATCTAATCCTGTAATTCTTCTAACTTTGTCAAATCAGTTTGGTGTAAAAAAAATACAATTGCAGGCCTTTGTGGCTTGATTCTGCTCAGTTCATTTTATACATAGCCTACTCCGCAACAGAGTTGATGAGCCGGTGAAAACAAAGGCCACTTGTTCTTGGGGCCTGTTTTGGATGTATAAAACCATGAGGGAGAGTTTCACTGGCCAGCTGAGAAGGTGCTGTTGTGTCATATTACAGGATTATGGCGAACTAAGCATAAACGTGACCCTTTCTCCTCTGTCGGCTGGTGTTGTTGTTGTTCTAGGGGCACATGAAGTAGTACATTGATACGGTTGTTAAATGTGAGGGTGTACAGAAAAACCTCGCCTCACACCTGTTGCACGTGTAGGTTGCTTCTTGTATCTAAATGAGAAGCCAGTTTTGGCAAGGCACCCTGGATACCCTCCAAGATTCGCTTGACAAAGTTACGCCCAGACAGTTATGCAACACGGCCCCCCCCACCCTCATTCTCACCCCACCTCCCCAGTACCCCAGTACCCCCGGCCCCCACCCCCTCTCAGTGCCCGGGCCCCATGTCTGTCAGCGAGAGAAGGTTGTTTGGAATGTTCTAGTCAGATAATAATACCCCTGGATAGCAGGAAGAGCAACTATCTGCCCTCCCACCCCTCAATAGACGCGCACGCTGTCACTCACACGCTTGTGCGCTTTGCACATGTACACAAACACATATTCCTCATACCTTTTGTGACCACAGACTAGCAAGCCAGAGCTAGCATGCTGCTTTCATTTGTGTGGGTCCCTGTGGGCCACTGCTTTTGCCAGGTTGTCCGATTTAATGACATCAGAACGGCTCTTTTGAGGGTGAGAGCAGGGCCTTAGTGAGCAAAGGTGCATTTAACCTTCTATTTCTAATCTCTGATAAGCGTTGTTAGCACAAGCTAACACAAGAATGAAGGTTGCTGTAAAATGGCATGTTGCTGTAACATAAATGATTGACTTAAGTTAAGCAGTTGCTGTTAATGTGTTGTTCTCTTTGACTTATCTGTTGGGATGCTCTGAAAGTTGTTGCTGTAGCATACATACACAGGGCGTTGGCTGTTGAAATTCCCTACTCTGTTGGAAACATGGAATCAATTCCAGATTTGTATTTTGGAACATTATCCCAGTCTTTCTTACATAACCAAATCTGCATTGGTGTACTGTAGGTCTGAGCGTGTACGAATGTGTGTGTGTGTGTGTGTGTGTGTGTGTGTGTGTGTGTGTGTGTGTGTGTGTGTGTGTGTGTGTGTGTGTGTGTGTGTGTGTGTGTGTGTGTGTGTGTGTGTGTGTGTGTGTGTGTGTGTGTGTGTGTGTGTGTGTGTCTGTGTGTGTCTGTGTGTCTGTGTGTGTCTGTGTATATGTTTTTCTGTGTGTTTTCCCTCTGTGTCTATGTAGTTATACCTTAATTCAACCTTCACCTAAGCTTGTGTATATGTGTATGTGTATGTGTATGCTCTTTCAGTTGTTTGTGCCTTCGTAAAAAGTTCTGTCTTCAATTAGCCTTTGGGTAGAGTTGCAGCACAACCAGTTCACTTTGTCAATAATGACAAATGTTTTAGTTTCCAAAGGCAGAATGCCCAAGCTCCTCTCTCTCTCTTTCTCTCTCACTCTCACTCTCTCATTCAATAATACTCACAGACTCAAACAAACAAAGGCACATAGAAAGGTGAAAAGCACCAAGGTAACACATTGTTCTGGTCACAGACACAGAATGTCCTGTTTGCTATTTTGGCCGTATTGCGCAATGTGTAACTTTCTCTAAAGTGTTGGGAATGCGCCTCGTGTCACTTTCCTTTGGTGTCTTCTCCCCAGTGTCCCCATTCAGTTATGTGATGTCCTTTTAACCACAATAAATACATATATATATATATATTGTATTATGTATGTTACAGAAGCATAATATTTATTAGCTACATCCTAACTGTCACATCACCTTTTGCCTCAATTTTTTTTAAATTAAGGCATTAAGATCAATTTCCAATAGATAGATGTTCCTCTTTTTAGTCAATTTTAGCAAGCGGGCAAAAACTTATTCTACCCACTATATGAATGTGTATAATGTGGCTCTCTTCACTTACTTCTTGTTGTTTTACTGTATCCTCTGTATGTTTTAGAGTATTAGAGTTTCTACAACATGTCCTCATCTTTGTCACTTGCTTTCTTTTCAGATGACGATGAGGATGCCACTGTCAACAAAATTGCGTGAGTCAATAACACGACATACCACATCTACTCATCTTAACGTGAAGGAATCAGTCGGCAGTAGATGTGACTAGTTGCTTCTGTTTTGTTTTTCTCATTCCTCTGTCCAGGCTATGGCTGTGCACGTTCTCACTGTCGGTGTCGGTGGGGGCAGTCATGCTTCTCCCCATCTCTATCCTGTCCAACGAGGTGCTGCACACCTTCCCACAGAGCTACTACATGCAGTGGCTGAATGGATCCCTCATTCATGGTGCGCCACATCATCATAACAAGACACACATTCCGTCTCGACCCACACACACACACACACCCATGCACTCACATTCATCATCCAAAAACGTTGGCCCACACTCACACTTGCCTGCTATTTTCCTATGAGTGTGATATTTCACTTAGTATCGTAGTGTTAGCACAGTGTCGTGCGTCAGGTAAAATTGGACTGAGAACGAGCGTCAGGTTTTTGTATGTCACAGCGCCCCCTGATGGGCACAATAAGCATCGTCTCTGCTGGCTGCAAAGATCACTGTGCTGTTCTCACCATGTTGTTGACGTTACAGAGAATGTCTTTGGTTTCTGTCCTTGCAGGACTGTGGAATCTTGTCTTCCTCTTTTCCAACCTATCGTTGGTGTTCTTTCTACCCTTCGCCTACTTCTTTACTGAGTCGGAAGGCTTTGCTGGATCCAAGAAGGTATATTAGATGTAGATGATTAGTATTTCACATTTATAATTTTCTTGAAAAGTCTACAAGTCCTTGAACATGTGTTTGAATACATACTATATGTGTGTGTGTGTGTGTGTGTGTGTGTGTGTGTGATGTCTGGCAGGGTGTAATGGCACGTGTATATGAGACTGCTGTGGTGTTGCTCTTGCTGACGCTGCTAGTGTTGGGCATGGTCTGGGTGGCCTCAGCTCTCCTGAACGACACCTCAGCCAGAGAGAGTCTATATGGTGAGCTGCCGTTCCCACCGCCGGTCCTCCCCCCCTACTCCTCTCACACGCTACACATACGTCTTAAAATAAAATCATATTTGAATGCCTCTCATCATCTGTCTCTGTCCCTCAGACCTATGGGAGTATTACCTTCCATATCTGTACTCCTGCATCTCCCTGTCTGGTGTCCTTCTGCTGCTATGTGAGTATATTTAGTAACGGCTACATCATCAATCATCAGACAGCTCGTTGTTTACGTTTGTACTGTAAGATTATAGTTTCCATAATCTGGAAACTGATGGATGTAAATGTTACTGCTTAGGTTGTTCCTGTGGTAGCGTAATTGTTAGCGTTAGCGTGTAGTATGTGCTGTTTGTGGGCCTGTGTGCATTTGTCCATGTGGATGTGTAGATGTGTGAAAGCACTCTCTCTGTGCTCCCCTAGTGTGTACACCTCTAGGCCTGTCCCGTATGTTCAGTGTCACCGGGAGGCTTCTTGTAAAGCCACGGGTAAGTTTGTGTGTGTGTGTCTCCACTTGCATGTTCTTGTGCATTAACCGATAGCTAGTAGCCCATAGAAGATACACATTGTTGTCATTTCAATAATTTTGAATGAAATCTCTTTGTCACACACACACACACACACACACACACACACACACACACACTCTCTCTCTTTCTCACTGTTTTATGTTTGTTTTCTGTAGCTTTTAGAAGATGTGGATGATACCATGAGTTGTGCCATCTTTGAGGAGGCCGCTCTCTCCCGGAAACTCAACAGTAAGTCCTTCTTTACATACTAAGCATTGTAACTAAGATATTATACAACATACAAGATGTTGATAGATGGCAATGTCTCCTAACATCTGTTTATATTTCTCTCTTTATCTCTCTGCCATGGCTCTGATAGCTGAAGCATCTTGTTGGGTGAATGTGAATGTAGATCTCCTGAGGAACCAGTTCCTTACCATTCAGGCACGACGGATTGCCCTCGGTAAGACACACACGCACACACACACACGCACACACACACACACACACACACACACACACACAAATCTGTGTTGATAGATTCAAGGCACTGTGTTCCACCAGCCGATACTTTTGAGTTTCCGTTGCCCGGTTGCCCTCATCAGATGACTCACAAGGACGCCCACAGGTGACCCAGGAAGTGCTGTTCTAACAAAATCTCGCTGTTCTGTTTCCTTAGAGATACGGAGGAGAGCATCACCATGGCAGCGTAACCTTGGTTACCCTTTCGCTATGCTGATTCTGCTTGCATTGACGGTAGGCAATAGAGGACAGACAACTGAGAATCCTTCTCCCCACTTTGTCCGGCCTCCTGAATACTAACTATTTCCTTGTTTTATTATGTATTTTGCGGTAAAAATAGTTATTTTTAAGTGTGGCTGTCACTATGTTGTGTTAAAAAAGCTTTTGTGCCTGTCTGTCCCTGTCTTTCTCCTACTCAGGTGGTGTGTGTACTGATAGTGTGTTTCCATGTGCTGGAGCTGTTGTTTGATGAGACAGCTTTGCCCCGAGGAATGGAGGTACGAATTACATTTTTTCAACGGAGGCATGAGCAGACCACACTGTTTATGGGCAGACCACATTATTTCAGAAAAGTGCATTTGTGCAACTGGCATGAACTTGAACTTTACCTTGAATTTCCCCTTGGGGATCAATAAAGTATCTATCTATCTATCTATCTATCTATGCCATGTTATGGTTGCGCTGGAGCTGTATAGCTGTTTATAGCATTTTGTGTTTGTGTCTTGATAGGATCCTCTGTTGGGAGCTGCCTCTTTCTCGATGTTTGGATCCCTGGGTGCAGCCGTGCAAGTCATCCTCATCCTGTATCCTTTCCCAGGACTCTCTATCTCTATCTATCTATCTATCTATCTATCTATATACTGTATCTATCTATCTATCTATCTATATCTGTCTGTTTGACTGTCTGCCTGCCTGCCTGCTTGTTCACTTGTTTATGTGTGTGTGTGTGTGTGTGCGTGTGCGTGTGTGTGGATATTTCTAGAGATGCGTGTTTCCCTTAACTCAGCCTGCCCCACAGGTATCTCATGGTGTCCTCTTTGGTGGGTTTCTACAGCTCGCCGCTCTTCTCCAGTCTGCTCCCGCGAGCTCAAGACACCACACTAACCCAGGTTTGTTAATGCACCTTTTCTCTCTCTTTCTTAAGGGCCGTTCAGACCAAGGCCCATAACCATACGATAACGATAACAATAACAATAATTATAACGATAATGATAACGACATTACTGTCCACATTGGCCAGCAGTAAGAAAAATCTGTCCTTGAGTCGATGAATGTGATGCCTATAATTTGATGGCTGTCAGCTTTTTATCATTCTCAAAATCCCTCTGAAAGTGATCCCCAACGACATTGTTTTTCATGTCGTTAACGTTATAGTTTATGTGTGGACGTCATCATTCATATTAGCCAAAACAGTAAGCTAAAAAGTTATCATAATAGTTATCGATCTTGGTATGAACGACCCTTTACACACATTTAGACACGCACAAATGCAAATGTCCCTTCATCACTTCTTTCAAATGCTCCATTCACAGATTATTGCAAACTGCGTCTGCTTGCTGGTTCTGAGTTCGGCCCTGCCCGTGTTCTCCAGGACTCTTGGTAAGACAGAAGAAGCTTTGCTGCCTTGATTATGTATTACGTGTGCTGTGCCAGGTGGTATCTCACCAGGTGTTCTGAGGGATCGTATCATCTGTCATCTGTTTGTCACAGGCATCACTCGGTTCGATCTGCTGGGGGACTTTGGCCGATACAACTGGCTGGGGAACTTCCACATTGTGTTCCTGTACAACATTCTGTTTGCTGGACTCACATCTGCCTGTCTCATCAATACACTCACGTGGGCTGTGCAGAGAGAACTCATATGGGCATTTGGTGAGTCACACACAGACAAATACATATTATATATATTATATACACACACTCACATTTTACTTCATTTGTGTCTGCAAATTTGACCGGTGCAATAATTGCTTAGAGAAGATTCAGTTATGTGACTGTCACACAGACACACACACACAAACACACACACCCACATTCAGATTCTCACAACAACCAGGTTTTTTCACAAAATGTCACCACTAGTGTACAGGCTCATGAGTGTCAGAGTATAAGCATTAACCTGATGTTCATTTCTGTTTCTCTACAGGCCTGCATAAACTGCCTTTGACTGTCTCTCGTTCAGCCATCCCTCTCAAACTTCTTTTAGCGAATGGGCTCTCAAAGATTCAGTGATGATTCTCCATCTCCTCATTCAAACTAGTTGCCTCCTACCAAAGACTACCTTATTGCAGTTGACGGTAGCTGGATCCTTCATTTCCTCAAAGACTTTTGACAATTGGTCAGTTTGCTGACACTTTTGCTGGACCTTTCATCACAATCAAGCAAGCTGTAGTGCCACTTTATTTAACTTGTACTGTACCAAATATGCAATATATCCTGTACCACAGGGACCAATCACAGGCTTTGCCCTGGCGATAGGGGTGGCAACTGGAAGCAGCTGCAGCTGATACTGCAGCTAATAACTATTTTGCCAAAAAAGATTAATGAATGTGTAATGGAGTGAAATTCAGATGTGATATAAAGGGACAATTGCCAATGTATTTGTTTTGTTCATCATACATTGCTTATAGTTTCACAAGTTCACATTTTCCTGATGAGTGAGATCTATGCAAGGTCAAAGAACAGGATTACCTATAGTGAAATTACCTGGATCTTATAAAAAAGCAAAGAAAAGAAAGAACAAAGAATGACTTGGATCCTGAAATGAAATGGACACCCCTCTTCTAAGCCTCAGTAACAGATATGGGTTAGAGTACATGGGGATGTTAGTTGTGAGAAGTGTAATGCTGTGGCTATGGCCAGATTGAGTTCTTAAATGCTCTTAACGATCTAGCAACCATCATAAAAAGTCTCTGAAATTCCCCTCTGCTGTTTAACCTGCAGCTAAAATTTCACCATTAACCAGTGACTGTAGAAAACATGGGCCGCATCCCATCATGCACTTACGTAGTGAAGAAATGAAGCCAAACTTGGTCGGACAGCATAGCATTAGAGCCAGTCGGTGCAGTAAGTGCTTCTTGGAGCCAGAGCTTGTGTAGTAAACCGCAAATTGCTCATATGAAATCTCTGCCATTTCCGTGGCTTCACTTTAACCAATCAGGAAACCCCTATTCCTGCTTTACCTCTGTGATCTGTAAATGTGCAAGCTTGTGTCTATTTAGGTCACTAAACTAAAATGTTGTACACCAGCCCCTGAATATTTATGTTTTTTGTTTACACTTGATTTATTTTTAAATGTCTTTCATCCACTTGATATTTTTTTTTTATTTTACAGACTGTTTTTCCCCTCAATGTTTACTTTCTTTCTTACTGACCATTTGAGAGATCACGAATAATGAACAGGTGTAAACAATCACAGGAGATATTCTTACTGTATATGCCTTATATTATTTGTCATTTGACCATAATAATATTTTTATCTCGTCTTTACAATATAGACATCTTTTCACTGTTCAACTAATGTAAAAAAAGGTGTCTCGAGACCAAATATTGGTCAAATACAGTGAATGAGACCAAGTGAAACTACAAAAACGTTTACAGTTTGAGTGGGTATGTATAAGGTTTTCTCTGTATAGTTTTTTAATTTGTGTTTATGTGCCTCTCTCACTCTATATCTAGAGTGTCCAGTATTTGTGTTTCTATATGTATCTGATCATTTGTGTCTGTGTGTGGACATTACGTGCAATACCATTTCATAAAGTAGTGACAATCAATATAGTGTGTACTAAAAGAAGGAATTCCTTTTGTACATTTATGTTAATCTATGAGCCTCCACCTTTCTTTCATGCATTTATTTAGAAATCTTATGTCACCCTCCTTTTTGTACAGAGCCTTTTTCTATGCATTTATGAATTCGTGTGTACACATATTTATTCATATTATTAGTGTTCATTTGTTTGTTATACATATAAATTCAATGATTGTAATGGTAACTATAATCTCACGTCTCACCAAAGAAAAGTTGAGTGACTTTGTTAACAAAGTGGTGATGTCAACTTTTTACTAGAGGCTCCGTTGTTCGATAAATTACTAAATGTAAACAGTTCTACATATTCCAGATGAAAAATCCTCATATCGAAAACCATAAACATTTTCCTTATGAGGTGACATATGGAAGAGTGTTTTGGATTTTAAGTGCCCCATAAAACAATAATCAATTAAATAATTTATTGTTAAATAACATGTTTTTTCTGGCTCTTCAGAAAAATACACCCAAATATGATCTCTTGGGTTTCTTGCATAGGTTAAATGAGTGTTGTTGAATATTCAAGTGTCCAGTTATAGCAAGGCGGAAGGCTCAACATGCCGTTTTGAAGGTGGATTTTAAGTGACATCAAGAATTTGAGGTTGTGTTTTGCTGTTGCTGTTGACTTAGAATAATGAATGAAACCCTGTAGAAATGTGAATAATGTGTTGTTTTTGAGTGTGTGTTAAAAGCTGGAAAAAATGTTTGTTCATTAAACATATTTTAAATGTCACATCTCCCTTTCTGTCTCTCATATAAAATTGATCTTTTAAATCTAGAAACTGAATAGGCTACAGAATAGCCTGGCCCTCAAAAAAAAAAAAAAAAAAATCTTCTTCAGCAAAGACTTGTCTATTTTTTCGAACCTTTCCTGCCCTTTTCTGATAGCCTATATTTGTGCTTGATGCACCTGTTTATCTAGAGCGCAGCAGTAGGCCTATAGCCTACTTCTGAAATCTAGAAACTGGCCATTTTTATTTAGTTTCAATCACAGTACGCGTGTCGAAATTGAAGAAATGTTATGTTCATTAAAAGGCTTTAGGCTAACTAGTTTTACATTCACAAATAAAGGGAAAAATGTATTTTGCTTAGCCTTTGTCTATCAGCTAAACTTAAGTCAAATGATTCATGCAAAATTGACTGAGAAAGTAGGCCTAGGCCTACACATAGCCTTGACAAAGGAAAATATATTAATAGGCCTAGATCTACACAAAAAAAAGAGAGGAAAGACGAATATGCCTATTGGTAGGCTAGAACTGGTACTTTTCCTCCCCCAAGCGATACGTAACCACATTTCTGTTGGCTGCAAGGTGTCTGGTCTCAACTACTCTACAACTGCACGTCTGACGTAGCCTCTTTTACGACGGCGTGCCGTGTCTGGTCTAATCAGATCTAATGCCCATTTTTCGACAGTGTGACTCGAAAGCGCCACGGCAGTGAATAAGCCGTTTTTTGTTTACCTCTAAAGTATTGAAAAGCAATAGCAAGTTGTTAAAATATAAAAACTCGAAGTGCTTAACTGCATCAGATATCAATACTCGATCGAAATAGTTCGAAATACAAGTTTTAACGCGCGTCACCTCTTCAAGTGAAGCTCGAGGCCCGGCGGACAGCTAGCTCGAGCAGCTTGGAAAAGTTTGTTGTTGTCACGTGACAAGATACGAATGTGGCGATAAAAGTTTTTCTTCCAGTATTAAAGCACCGCTAATACTTGATATCTTTTTCAATCTATTATTCTCAAACAATGCCTCAACCGAAATACAGGAAGATTGCTGTGTTGGGGTACAGGTCTGTTGGTGAGTACGAGCTGGAATAGTGTGATCTGCTAGCAAGAAGCTAGTCTTTGTTTTTGTTTGCATAGCAATGTTAGCAAGCTAACGTCAGCTTTAGCAAGTCAAGTATTATGAACTGGAATCACGATTGATAAAACGTTATTTCAGTCACTTATTTTGCCCAGATCGTTTAACCATTACCTAAATATTTAGCCAATGGTGTATTTATGTGAGTAATTCATACTGTTGGGCGAATCATTGTTTTATCAACTTCAGCTAGCTCGCTAGTAAGCTAACCTAACTGGCACATGCGAAAGTTGTTGTAGCCAGCTAGCGATATATGCTAGCTTTACTAGCACAAGGAGGCTCTAACAACAGTAAGGTGAACCAATGTAGCTAGCAAGCTGGGATAGATGATTGTTTACTGTTGTGGTATAGCTTGGCACCTAGAAATTGCACGTTTTCCAATGTATGCTCGTGCAGGATGTTGGCTGGTGTCTGCTGAGAGCTTCACATTGTGTATCGTTACCTGTTGAAAGATCCAGGGCAAGCCGACTTGATGTTTGCCCACATGACCGTATTAGGATATATGCGTTGCTGTGTTGACATGTGTTACAGACTAGTGGGAAATTTCAGATGCATACTGACTACAATTCTTTTGTAACAGGAAAGTCCTCTCTAACTATACAGTTCGTGGAAGGACAGTTTGTAGATTCATATGACCCTACTATTGAAAACAGTAAGTTTGTACAAATCTGTTTTTTTCCCATTGATGTGTAGTTTATAGGGCATTTGTTATTTCATTGCATTCACTCATTCATCCTTCCCTCATTTAGTCTGTCAGGTCATGTGCACACTTGCAAACAGTCTTTTGAATTGTTTCAAAATTGTTCAAATATTTACTGTTCTGACTCATAGTAGTAGTAGCCTAGGTGTTATCAATGTTGAGGTACACATTCTGCCATTGCCACTTACATGTTTCTCCTGTCATTTTGATCTGGCACAGCTTTTAATAAGATGGTATCTGTGAATGGACAGGACTTTAATCTTCAGCTTGTGGACACTGCTGGTCAGGTAGGTACTTCTCACATACCCGAAATGCCGTTGTAGTTGTTATGTCTTAGGCAATTGTTGATTTCAGTCAATGAATTTTACTTGTCAGATGTTGATAAGGGTACTAGATAGAGGGAATTTCACATTATGATAAATCAAGTTTATGGTCTCTAAGATGATATAAATGTTATCTCTTCTGAGAATCTCACCTGCTTTCTAATCTCTTCCAGGACGAGTATTCCATTTTCCCACAGTCTCACTCAATGGACATTCATGGTTATGTCCTTGTCTACTCTGTCACCTCTATGAAAAGGTGGGTATTTGTAGTAGTACTGAATTCATGGACTGTGTTTGCATGCAATGCAGTGTCCTGGTTGCAATCAGGATTTTGAAGTATCCCGGTTTGTATTTGCACATGTAAACATCATATCCTGATTTCAGAACCCTGGATAAGCCCTTATCCCAGTTTTGAGTAACCCGGTTATGCTAGGTGGAGTACTCTAAAAACAACTGGGATACTGTTCCATATATACACCCTATCCCGGTTTACCATGTGAAAGCCTGAGTACGTTTATTGTTGGTAACAGGCATACTAGTATTCATCATGTATACAGGGATATTAATAACTTAGGGGGTATTCACACCTGCCTTGTTTAGTTCGATTAAAACGAACTCAAGTTTGTTTCTTGCTTGGTTCGGTCCTTTTTGACTGGTGTGAATACAATCACTCGAACTCTAGTGCGGACCAAACAAGCGGACCGAGACCCAGCTGAGGAGGTGGTCTCGGAGCGGTTCCTATCGAACCCTGGTGCGGTTCGTTTATGGTGTGAAAGCAGACCGACCTCGATCCGACCCAGTTACAGAAATCTACCTTTTTTGGATTTGACGAGCTCCCGTAGTTTTTGCGCATTATGGGAAATGTAGGATAGCTGCGTGACGCACAACAGCTGTAAGCAGCAGAGGGCTAACGCTTTTTTGCCAACAATAATTTGATTTTGCATCTCCTACCCGTTCCGTCTTCCGTAGGCCTGCTGTTAGCATGTTGGACACACATGAGAGCTCTTCTCAGCTGTTTTGTTGCACGTCTTCGTCGTTGCAAAATTACGAGCATGATATTGTTAAACTTGCATCAAACGCTCTTGACGCTCAAGCACTTCTGCAAAGCTGTAACTGTATAAACTATATTGCTAGGATAATAACGAGTACAGTACGCAAACATAGTACTTACGTGGGCCAACTTTGACTTTGGCTTCCTATTCTTCACCCCACCTACACGTTTACCAGCCAATGGTTGAACGACCTTAGCACATGTGCTTTTGTTTATAAATTCTGGTCCGGTTGCAATTAATCACGGTGTGAAAGCGAACCGCACTAAAAAAGAAAAAAAGAAAAAAAATTGGTCCGGACCAAATAAGTGAACTAACGGACCTTCCTGGTGTGAATACGCCCTTAGTTTCTCTGTGTTCATGTAAAGACCATATCCTGAATATGATCAAAACCAAGATATGCCTTATAACCAGGATACTGAAGTTCATGTAAACTCCAGTCATGGAGAATCACTGAGACAACTGCAGAAAGCTCAGGGGAGTTTTCATCTATAACTAGACGGCACTCGAGGCACAGGCCTCTCTAGCAAGGCCACATATCCCAGTGTGTGAAGCAGTAAGAAAAAGTGAAATTTAATATGTGATTCGGGTCCGCTCCAGAATGTAATGGATCTCATCAAGTCTCATGAAAATTTGGCAGGCAGTTTTTGCACAAAGTCTGCTGATAAACAAAGGAGTCACACTGATAACATAATGTCCTTGCTGGAGCTGAATGTGATTTTATGTTTATGTGTTACAATTTCTTTTGAAATGTGCTTTGTATAGCTGAGCAAAGCATTCCTGAATTATATTTATGTGAAAATGCACCGACGCTGATTACATTTCAGTTGTTTCTTCTAATGACATTTTAGTTACACTTTACTCCAGTGAGTCAGTGAGTGTGTACAAAGTGCTCTCCGGTGAAACATGAACAGGAACATTTGTCAAGTCTTTGGAAGATTGTTGTGATGGCTGTATCTACTGCAGCACTACTTAAGTAAAGTAAAGGCCATGCGTGAATTAGCATTGTGAAATATGAGAACAACACAGTCATCTGTGCATGTCCTCTGCCAAAACTTATTTTAGTGCCCGATGCGTTTTAATCTCGGGCCGAGGCTGCACCACCGGGAACAAAGGCACAGCAGATGCATACTTGAGATAACTGTCCCGTCCTTTTCTGACCTTGCTGTTCTGCTGTATGTGTGTGTTAGTATAGCTGATAGACCTGGCCCTCAAACTTATATGCACTACCCCCACTCCTTCTGTTCCCCATTTAACTTTCTCTTTCATTCTTTCTCTTTCTTCAACCCCAAACAGTTTTGAAGTTGTTCAGGTTCTACACGACAAGCTGCTGGATATGGTTGGAAAAATTCAGTAAGTTTCATATTCCAAAGCTTTGAAACTAAGCTTTGCATGTCTTTGCTCTTATGGGTCAGGGTGATTTCAGTTCATTTAAGCACCCAGAACTGCACTAAAAGAGCTGATCTTGTCGTTTTAGGGTGCCTACTGTTCTGGTCGGGAACAAAAAAGATCTTCACATGGAGCGGTAAGAACAGTCAATCAGCGTGACCAAGGGATGGTTAAGGGCTGTTTACACCAAGAACAATAACTATATAAAAAAATATTGTTCCCGTTAATATGAATGACGACCACACATAAATTATAACGATAATGGTGAGGAACGATGTCGTTGAGGATCGCTTTCAGAGCAATTTTGATAAAATAAATCTTAACATCTTAAATAATCTATGCTTATAGTTCTTGTTCTTGGTGTGAATCCTCCTTTAAGCCTAGCAAGAGAACTGCATTGGTGTTCCCCTCAACTGGTTTCAATAGTGCCTCAATAATGGCCTCATTAGAAGACCCCATCAACCCTCAGCACTACTACTGTATGCAGCAAGTATGATGATGTAGCATTAGCAGCATTGTCACATTCATTGTCTTGGGACTAATGCATCGTCTCCATGCTAAAGGCAATTGGGAGTGTGGATGAATCTAGTCAAATCTGTTATCCACAGAGTCTATCTTAATGCAATTTACTGCACAAATGACTAGATTGAATTCTGTTGTGGCACAAATAGAACCAGCTTTAGCCGCATTCCATAATTTAGTTTGTGTGTGTGTGTGTGTCCTGTGTCCCCAGAGTGATTAAGCCTGAGGAGGGCAAGAAGCTGGCCGATTCCTGGGGTGCTGCTTTTATGGAGTCCTCTGCTAAAGAGAATCAGGTAAAGCACTGCTAGGTATCCTCTGTCCTGGTCATTTTAAGCAATGTTGGATAGGTTTGCAAAAAAAAGAACCCCTACTGAAAATTCCACTTTTAGTTCCTCGTAAGTGTCACAAGCAAAAGTAATCAGCAAGTCTCAGTCACTTTACTAAAACTGATTAGCCATCGAAATGTTTAATACTTGGCAAAATTTAGTTTGAAGATGTAAGTAATTTATTTCTTACTTGCTTAGGTAGATTATGCAACTGTATAAGTCCATCCTCGCCCACTTGCGAAATAAGTGCCTGCCTGTGTGGGAGTTTCTTGATTGGTCAACACGTCTAAATCATTTTGAAATTTTACTTGCTGATTACAGAATCCAGACAAGTCCCACTCTTTGTTTTCTTTAAGTATCCATCTCCATAATGGCTGGTACACCATGAAACCAGCTAGTTTTAAGTTTTGCTGAACATATGTTTTACAACACTTTGATACACTGTAAAGGTCTGCTGCTGAATGTTTAAAGGGGAAAGATCATTGTTAGGAAGCATCAGTTGATAGGCTACAGAAGTGTCTGATTTATCTCTCTTGCACAGACGGCTGTGGAGGTTTTCAAGAGAATTATCCTGGAGATGGAGAAAGCAGATGGAAACGCCCCCTCAGAGGAGAAGAAGTGCACCGTGATGTAGGCGGGTCCAGGCAGACACAAGCAGTCGGCTAATTGGCCAATGCCAGGAGACACAACATCACCAGCCTGCCAATCGTAACCCGCCAAACCACAGTTATAGTTCAAGGCCCCCCTTTCAGCAGCAAAGAACTGCCGCACTCTGTCCCCTAAATGTGTACAGTTCTTTTCTACAGCTCAAAAACAGTGTTCTGAGGCCAACTGAATGCAACACCACATTCTGTTTTTATTTCTTTTTAATATATATCTCTTTCTCTCTCACACACACACACGCACGCACATACATATACATATACATATACATATATATATATATATGTATATGTGTGTGTGTGTGTGTATGTGTGTATATATATATATATATATATATATATATATATATACACACACATATGAATGGAAAAAGAGGTATGGAGCTCACTTTGCAAAATATTCCCAGTGTGAGTAAATAAGACATGTAAAGCAATGCAGAGACGCAAGTCTTGCTGTCAAAAGTACTGTAGTCTGTAAAGTTCGTTGGCCTCAGTCAAGCAACACTTGGGAAAAGTAAGTTTAAGAAAATGGCCAAATATAAACCGCAAAGCCACATGCTGCATTCAATGTTTTCATCGCTGCCTTATTAATGTGATAATACACATGTTCATTTTCACAGCCTGACGTTCATTGGACGCTAGTTATCAACCTTACATGTCTAGCCATGTGTCAGGAGTGGGTGGCGTGACCCTGTGGTCTCAGTTCACTCTCATTGGCTGTCTCTGCCTTAGACACCACTTAGGCCAACCAATCGCTGGTGCCTAACACACAGACTCGGTCTACTTTCTCAGGTTGTTCATAGATTCCAGCCAATCCTTTGTGGCTCTTTTTCTGTCAGGCAATCTCTTACGATCCTTACCAGCTTCTCCTCGTCTCCCGTTACCACTGGTTGGGGGGTCAGTTTTTCTCTTCTTTTTTTTGAGAGGGTGTGCGACCCTCAAAGGTTTCCCCTGCCCAGTGCAAAGTCAGAAGTGGGAGGACTGCAGGAGCGGTGGAGTAGGATGGAGGAGTCTGTCTCTCATCTGCTGTAATCACCTTTCATTAGCTGTCAGTGACTTCTGGGTTTATGTGTGGGTGGGGTAGGGGGTGGGGTTACCTTTTTCCATTTTTTCCATCTTGATGATTTTTTTTCCCCAGACTATCTGCTGGTACTCAACTTGTGTGCCACTGATGAGAATATTGCCCCAACAGCACATTTCTTTATAAGACTGTAAATCATGTTTCTTTCTCTCTTATACCGTAATGAATTGAAGCAGTTTAATCCTCTTTTCCCGTGTTTGAAACCTTTACGGATAAGGGTTTTGAAATATCCACTGTTGAACTGAAGTATATTCCCTTCCCCCCAATTTAGCTGTATTCTTTGTACAGCTTTAATTTGTTTCTCTTACAGACATGACCTTGTTGATATAGTATTGTTTGAAAGCCTTGCCTGATGTAACTGAAAAATCTTGATTGATTTATTGATTTGGTTGGTTAATTGTGTAATTGAGTGGTAGTGTTAAAAAGGCTGGTGTTGCTGGTGCTGGTGATGCTGTGTCGTGTGCCTTACCTTCCCATTATATGCCCCATGTCCCTTCTTCTTCCCCAAAACACATCTACACACAAATACAGACCATTCACCTCTGCCCAATCTGATTTAAGGTGCTCTGTTGGGTTTTTCTGCTCTCTTGACTTGACTCCCACACTACTTTTGAGGAAAATCGAGTGGTATTGTTGCACCTCAATGCCCAATACTCGATGTGGGGGACTGGTAAATACAGAAAATCTTGCTGTAAACAGTTTTGTATATAAAATGAATAAATCCTTTACTCTTGAACTTGTCATCGTCTTTTATTTATGGCAGTGAAGAACAGTGGCAGTTAATTATCATTAGGTCTTAAACTATATTACTTTAATTTTGCACTTTTAGCGATAATGTAGTTTTTATTGATGTTATCGTTATGCTACTGTAAGTGGCTTGGATAGGAACCAAATACAAAGTGATGTCTTTCATACATGCGCAGTTCAGAGCCTCACCGGAAATAAACAAGGGGGAGGTCACTACCCTACACAGCAGACAGTAAATAGACCACCCCATCCACGTATCGGTTTATTTGGACAGTATATAGTTTCCTTTGAAAGACTTTCTCTAAGGAAAAAAACGCTCCATACGTCTGACATAAAAGAGTCAGTAAACGGAACATGGACTGTGTAAGTATTTTTGTGTGTCAATTGGTTGAAGTGAGCATGCAATGCAGCGGATGATTATCGTTAACGTTACCGGGTAGTGTGAAGATAGCTAACCATAGCTAACCATTTAGGCTAATGCAAGTAATTCATGTTCGTTACGATTACTGATGTATTTTTGGGAAGGAATTTGTCAGTCCATCGGTGAAAAAACCCAAGACGGATTTAACAGAG
>NC_085002.1:28886853-28906853 GCF_963854185.1 Sardina pilchardus | reverse complement strand
TCCAGCACCACGGGTGCCCTTTGTGCACTGTTTGGACACCATCTGCACAAGTGCACATGAGTGCATGGGATAAGGAGGCACAAAGTCTGTCTTTAAGTGGCTTTAAATGGCTTTTTGTGTGTTGGTGTGTGGGCAAAAGCTGGTTCTCCTGGCACTTCTGAGATGTTTATTTATAAATGTCTGGTTGTCTGTCAGTGAGTGAGTGAGTGACCTGTTTATGCTTTGTGTTTGTGTTCTCAAGAAGTTTAGTGATATGTTGTGATGTTTTGCACCCTCCCCCCAGAACCTGGCAGCTGAGAAGACCTATAACAACTTGGACGTGACGGTCACCAAGGCGCTGCAGCACCGCTCGCAGTACTTTGAGGGCGTGCTGACCTGCCACAAGCACGAGACTCTGGAGACCATCATCAACAGGCTGGTGGAAGCTGAGGTGATGTTCTCACCATCACCCACCCTAGCTGACGCTCTCATTCACCAGCTCACCTACAATTTCTTCCTTCACTTCACTGGTAGACCTGAAATGTAATGAGATGATTTGCTATAAAGGGGAAGGCTACACTGAGGTGTGTGTACTTGAACCAAGTAATTAGGGATCTACTTGTAACTAATGACCATACCAATGACTGGTAAAAAAAACATGGACAGAAAGGAACCAAATAAGGTCATTTCTGGGTAGCCATGAACAGAACATTTGTTTCTGTTAGCTAGCATTTAAAGAGCAGAATCAGGCAGTCATTTTGCAACCATGGCCAACTCAAATGCATGACGCCGTGCGGTTCGTGCTGTTCACCATCACTGGTATCCACACAAGTGCTTTTCCACACATGCGTAAAGGAAGTGAAGTAGTGGAGAGCATAGACGGGAGGACGTGGGCATCTCCTTGGCACCACTAATGCCCCTACCCCCTCCTCCTCCGTCTGTCATCCCTTCTCTGCATCACAGGTGCACAGGCTGGTGGTGGTGGACGATCAGGAGGTGGCGCAGGGCATTGTGTCGCTGTCGGATATCCTCCAGGCACTGGTGCTCACCGAGGGGGTAGAGGGTAAGCCCAGCGCTCTGTGTGTGTGTGTGAACTTGTGTGAACTTCCTGTTAGTTCTTGCAAGAACAAGAGTAGTCTTCCTGAAAGAAGATATCTATCTCTCTCTCTCTTTCTCGCTCTCACGTTATCTCTTTCTCTCTCCCTCTCTCATTTTATCTCTCTCTCTCTCTATTTATCCCTCTCTCTCTTTATTTCTCTCTCTCTCAACTCCTGCGCCTGTCTGTGCACGTAGAGACGCTGCTGCCGACTACTGACAAAAGTCATTTGTTGTTTTTAGGGACGGCTCGATAATCTGGTGGGAGAGAGGAGGGAGCTTTTGTTACTTTTTCTCTCTCTCTCTCTCTCTCTCTCTCTCTCTCTCTCTCTCTCTCTCCCTCTGTCTGTCTGTCTTTCTCACTCTGACTGGAGGATGGATAATGGTGGACGACCGACCCAGAAGGAGGACCCAGAAAAGAGATGAGGAGAGCGGGATGGTGTGGCGGACAGAGAGCCGAGTCTTTGGAAAGTCCTCATTCTTGGGTTTGACTCCCCATCTGTGAAAACTGCAATATCTCTCTCCCTCTCTTGCTCTCGCTCTCTCTCTTTCTTTGTCTTCTTTCTCAGTCTCTGTCTCTCATTCGCTCTCTGCCTCTTTCATTGTGAGAGCACGAAGGATTCCTATTGTAACCATTGAACCCAGCAATACATATAGGCACTATAAGCACAAATATTGACATCATGCCAAAATTTCAAACCAAGCAACCAAACACACAGCCCACCAAAAGGACATTGTATAGGGGAACAGCCTGTTACTGTGTGAAGAATGGGCCTGGCCTTTTCACGTACTGGCACAGCTCTCCACAGCTTTCTGCATCAGGAGCTCAGGTGTAAATTATGCCTTTATGCCTATGCCATTTCAAGCTATGAAAGAGGGCATTTCAAGTTACTTTGTATGTGGTAGAGAAAGAGGACACCCTCTTCAGACAGATAAGGGATTTCAGGACACTGCTGAACACCCCAGTGCTGGGCAGATGTTTTCTCGGTGCCGTACCAGCACAGTTAAAAAAAACTAAACAAAAAAAAACAGATGGGTGTGAGAAGTCAGAGCTGCATCTGAAAAATTCCAAAAAGTCGTTTTTCGGCCTGACGCTGCAGTCCGACCTGTTGTTCGGCTGCTGTGCTCCTGGGTTAAATGTCACATTCCATAGATGCACATCCAGAATATTTTCACTCTTGATCGTTACATACCTGCAGAGTATTTGATTACAGGCCAAAACCTCCCGTGATCTTCATCACTGAGTAGTCCGCAGACCTAAACTTTGAAATGTAGGCTCTGTCTTGGAAATGGAAACCTTTTCCAAATGACACATTTGCCCTTGAAATGTGAAGTCTGCTGTGGATAAATAATGATTTGCTGTTTTTAAGAGTTTGTTTTCATCTATATGAACACAAGGACACTGAATATTTATGTAATAATCATGGTTTTATTATATATTTTAAATTTCACACACCCAGTTTTGTTATGTAGATGGGGAAATGGACATCATTTCAGTTGTCAGTATGGAGCACTTATGTTTTGATTTCTTTGAGCGGGTATACTGCAAATATCATTTGAAAAGGCAACTTTGTTCACTCCTTTGGGCTTAGGAAATGAGAAAGAGGAGACTGTCTATCTGCTGTTAGCCACAGACCAATTGCTGTATTTTCAAAACCGACAGGAATATCTAATTGGTGTCAGTTAACTTTAGTGACCTTACCGACCTAACGCTTCCAATTCTAGATTTGCTGGTCTTAGCCAAGGTTAAACAAACAACAAAAAAAAACAGTGCAGTATCTTCATTTTCAGAAGTCTGTCTCTTGATTCATTCCATACCTCTCTGACCATGTGTGTGTCTGTGTGTGTGTGTGTGTGTGTGTGTGTGTGTGTGTGTGTGTGTGTGTGTGTGTGTGTGTGTGTGTGTGTGTGTGTGTGTGTGTGTGTGTGTGTGTGTGTGGCATCGCATCCCATCCAAGAATCATTCTGGTGTGATAGGGAGTTCTTCCTTGGCCTCATTTTCCGACTGGTCAGCAGTGGGGTCCAGGTCAGATCCTTTAGCAGCACAGGCCACTGAGCTTTCCCCTCGTCAGCAGTTTAATTTCAAAAGACCCCAACGACTCGCTAACCTGACCCAGGTGGCAGCCCTCATCACCCGGAATGAAATGGACCAATCACAGGTCACTTTGAATAGACAGCGTTCATAGACAGAGTTGTTGTTTGGTGGTCGTCTGACCCCAGCTTCTTTTAATAACCATGTCTCATTTTATTCAACATTTGCCCTCAAATGGGGGCCGCACACGAAAGGGATTTGTACAGCCATTCCATCACGTCATCATTTTCTCTGTTAACGAAATCGCTGAAGCATTCTCTATATTTTCAAAGCACATATATGATTATTTTTCAACATACTGATCAATATCCGAGGCATCATGTATGTAAATATACCCCATATTTTGTACAATGCGTAATGTACTTGTAGTTTTTAACTTAATGCATGCATCATATAAATATGTTTGACCTCTTCATTTATGTGTCATGTCTTTGGTTGTTATGGGTGGGTGGTGAGAGGATGGTTTTGTGCATGTAAGATTGCATCCACATATCTGAACACTACTGATCTGATGGTATGAGAAAAATGTGAAAATTTGTGTTGTTTTGCTATCTTGCATAAAATGGAATAAGACTATATTTGAATTCAGAAATGTGTGGATATGTTTTTAAGATGTTTTGTGGATAAGTTTTCAGGACAAATATTGCCTATTCAACCTGGTAGAATTCTAATGTAGTCTACAGGGTTCCCACTCTAAGTCAAAATTTGATGACTTTTAACTGGCTTTCCCTGACAAAGAACCTGAATTTCCATGACTTACTATATAAATAATTCCACAATATACAGACCAATGATTTTAGAGCAGCCTGGTAGCATTCAAGAATATTTGACTTCCTTAGAGTAGGAGAAGAAGAAATACATTTGGGCTACTCAAGCGAGCAGTCAAGCTAATAACCAGATGTACCCCAATTCTGCGTGGAAATACTCAAGTGAATGTATTATTTTAGACTTTTTTAAACTGTTACAACAAAAATCCCTGATATTCCATGACTGCCCTAAAAATGATAAAATTCCCTGACCTTCCATGTTGAATAGATTTTCCAAAACTCCATGATATTCCAGAAATTCCATGACCCGTGGGAACGCTGAATGTAGTTGTTTATAGTCTGTAGATGCAACTTCAATACCAGTAATGAAAATGCTCAGACTGACAGATGGTAATTTTAGAATAGTAACCTCAAGATAAAGGTGCAAAGAAGTAAGAGTAAGACGACATGACGTTAATACTGGGTCATTAGTGTACTATCTGCACATCTGCAAACTCACTTCCTCCCTGATGACATCAGAACTGTGCAATTTCCTGCCGATTGCTGTGCAACAAACATTTGCCTGACTTTCCCTTTACTGTTCTGTTCAAGCCTGAGCTGTCCAACCGGTCAGGAGACAGGAGGAAGTGACATGCGCTGCAGTCGCTTCTTGAGAACAGAATCACGAAATGATGCGTCATGAACATGCTAATCTATCAACCATGAGAGTGATCTTGACTAAAGCTTTATCCAAGACTATGCTATGTGGATGAGTGACTTTTGAACTAACACTCATTCTTATAAAGGGAAGCTGAGTCCCAAACGATTATGAGCACTTAAGGTTGGCCCTGAACATGGTAATGGTTGTGAAAAATGACATAAGTTGCTACAATGTGTTCAATAACAATGAAATGAAATAACAACACTTGAAAATAGGAAATACTGAATTTATTACTGTATAATATTACCCTATGTACAAGATTGGGAAAAAAAAGCTTATCAGCAGGATTTCATTCTAACCCCCAGAACACGATCAGGTACAGGGTGATGATTCAAACGTTTGTACTCATGATTGTAAAACTTGACAAGTGATTGTTTAGAGAGTGAGATGTGACAGACATGTGCGCTAACAGCTATTGAACAGGCCGGGGGGATCCAGACATCGACCAAAGGCCTTCGGGTAGAACAGGCAGGTGAGGTGCTACTCTTTCCTTGTGAGAGCAAAAGTGATTTGAACATCTAAACAGGGAACTGAAAAGAACCTTCTATTTGTTAACCCCAAAACCCTTCAGCAGCAGTTATTTCAGAAACTCCCTGTATGTACACGCACAACCCTTCTGCCCCTAATAATTACATTAGAATATTGAATAACACCCAGTATGTTCAGAACAGAGTTGACAGTGTAGGGGATTTCAGTAGTGTTTACAAGATTAGATTTAGTGTTATGTTCATATATGTTCACATAGTCATTCAAACGGTGGACATTCAGACATAAAATAGGAAAGCAACTTGGATCCTCAATACAAGAGATGAAGAACTTGGGGATCAAACGTTTAGGCTTTTAGTCGGATGTGCTTGATAAGATTCACGGTGTGTTGCAAGCCATCAAGGTATAAAAAATACTCCTTTTCCACAAATTTTCAATACAATTAAAACAATAGTTTTTTATAAAGCACATGTGCTCCTGGGGCTAAGTTACATCACAGTGCAGTTTTCACACCTACTTTTTGATGCTGGGAGAAGGCAGTAGCCTATATACGTGCCAACCCTGGACAAAAAACTCTTACATCTGGGCCGGCATGGTTTCTGACCTGGAGAATAATCTAATGTGGAATAATTCAGTGCTGTATGTAAACACCTTTAACCCACATGGCATTGCTATGGGTTTCAGTGTCTGGCAGGCTTAAGGGAGGGCAGTCTGGAAGGAGTATCTCGTCGTACCTTTTTCAGCTTATGATTCATCACTAAGGAAGGGGGACAGAAACATACCTACAAATACCATATTTTAAGAAGTGAACTTGCAGTTTTCTCTTAAAAAGAGCAAAACTCAATAAATACAAAAAGCCACCCTCCAAAAGGAACAAAACATCATAAATCATACAATATATTTACAACTTGCATATTAACGAGGGTGCACTAGATGGAAACTAGTCTTTCCACTAATCCTGTGGCCATCATGTCTAAATGATGTACAGTAGGAGTCAATCAAATACTTCAGCTGTTGCCTCTTAGTGCTCAGTAGTGCTGTAGGGTATCCATTAACTAAGATAATTCATTGCAACTTACATTGTGCACCATATTCAACTGCCTGCATTTTTTTTGTGTTAGTCAGCACGGACAAGCTATTAAATTATCCATTTACAGTTACAAATTCACCATTTAACAACATCATGAACAACTTTAGCCCCTCAGTCCAAGGAGTTAATGACTTAGACATGCAGTGCCAATGTTCTGTAGATATATTTTCATAGGAACTTTGATGCTTGTGTTTGTTGTGTAAAATCCAACTATGTCCAGAAGACGAACAAGGCTCCTGGGTCCACATTATTCACAATCTGTATTCTGTAATAACTTAATTGATTTTTTTGTTCTTTGTGTGAAATCCAAAGCAGTCACGCTAGTTGATGGATACTAAAATCACCCTCTAAAGTGCCACACTCCCCTCCCTCCCCAGAGCACCAGGGACATGACCAGTGTTTCTCTCCAGCCTTAGTCAGAGAGCCAGTGAGTGAGATGGCCTTATATCCTCAGACCAGTGCATAATCAGGACTAAGTCCTTGGTGATGCCAAAACAGCTTACGAGCACCCCCCCCCCCCCCCCCAAAAAAAAAAAACTCCCAAGTGATAACACAACTTAGCTAAGTATCAGAGACAACAAATCATTAGGTAAAATATATGTACAATACCGTACCTTTTAAAAAATACATTTTATGTACATCAGCTTGCTTGATCAGGGCAAATCGTAACACCCCAGAAAAAAATACAAAGGTTTCCTAGACAAGGCATTGCCAAAGAATTGAACTGACCTAATAATCAGCTCAAATACTTCCCAGATTCACCTCTGAAATTAATTTAGCTTCCATGGAATTGTATCCTTGTCAAGGAAAGACTCCAGATTTGGGAGTGTTGAACACGATGAACAAGAGTGATTGATGTACCATTCCTTAATGTGTGCAGTGTGGAGTACAGTGGAGTAGTGTGATCCTAACAGAACTGCTATGGCTATGGTCTCTTGTGAGAACATCAGTGCTTCATCAAAGTGCTTTTCAGAAACTGAATGTTGTGACAGCCATCAGCTGATTGCCATTCACCAATCCCAGGGAACCTGGACACCCCCCCCCCCCCCCCCCCCCGCCCCAACCCCACTCTCAGCTGCAGTGCCACTTTACATCAGCCGCAAATGCTACATTATCCCACACGATGCCGCTTACTAAAGCCTTCCTGAACATCAGCGGATTTCCCCCACCCACCACCCCAGCACCCACCCCTTCCCACCCCCCACCCCCCATGCCCACCCCCGCCTCTATAAAAGGTTTTCATACAGTAGGACTTTGCTTCATTCACTTACACCTCTTTAATCCTCCAGTGTCATGTGACGAGTGGTTTCTATGGTGGGCTACAGTTTCCTATGGTCGATACTCTACCAGGTCCTCGAGGACTCAAACAAAAAGCCGTCTCCGTATGGGGTTTCAGCGCTAAGTCTGTTTACAGACTGCGCGGTGCTGTCTGTACTTAATGTGGAAGTGCTGGTCTTTGTCGGCAGCTTGCCCCCTGGCTGCGGTGGGTCGCCGGGCCCTCTCGGTAATCTCCTGCCCTCTCGCTCCCTCGGCCCTTCTCGCGACGCCCCTCGGTGCCCTCTCGGCCTGTCAGATGGGGTGTTTGTGGTGGCGGGGGCTCCAGATTAGGCTGCGCGCTGCAGATTAGGCTGGGGCTCCAGATTAGCGGGCTGCGCTGAGCGGTGCTCACTACTGAGCGGTGTTAGCCCACTAACCTCTGACACGCGCAGCATCGACCGCGCCCAACGCTAAACCCGAGACGGGGAAAAAGGACAAATGAAAACACGCCAACTGCAGAACAGAGCTGGCCATACTGAGAAACATGGAGACGGTGTAAGAGAGATACGCTTCTGCTTGCGTATAAGAGGACGATTTAAATCCCTATTGATGACTGGAAAGTTCCTTAAAAAAAGAAAGAAAAAAAAAAACATCCTAATGGAACCTCTGAGCCAATACTACCTATTTACCATGGGTCACGGAATCACAAAGAGTCAATTCACCAGACCTTCAATAGACATGAAAAACAATGAGGAAAAAATAATAAAACCAAATTCAAAACTATACAGCAATATTTACCCACCATAAATAATACACATATTCATATATTCACAGAGGGGGGGTGTAGTACTAGTGGTTGCAGTTGCAGTAAAAGTAGTAAGATCAGTAGTTGCAGTCGACGGCCATTTTAGTAGGAAGGGCTGGAGGTAGGGGGTGGAGGATCATGGGACAACTGGCAGGAAAAGGAGAGGACTGTGGGTACTGTAGTACTCAGTAGTTTTGGCAGAAGAAGGCGAGGTAGGCCATGTCACAAAAGTGTGGACGGCGGCTTTTTTTTCTGACTGGCAGGATAGTTTTGCAGTAGTAGGACAGTTGGATCTCATTGCTGAGTTCTCACATGGTCACCCACGCTTCCTTTCAGGAGTCACCTTAGATCTTGACATCCTCCTCGATGCTCAGCTGGGCCAGGGTCTTCTTGATGCGCAGGGCCGTGAGCCGCGCCGCACCGTTGGCGTACCAGCACTCGCGCATGATCTTCCCCATCACACGCAGCGCCTAGGAGAGAGACCAGCCATCAGAACAACATTCAGAGGATAGAAGAGGAGAAGGAGGGTTTTGGTTTTACATTACATCACATTTAGCAGACATTTTTTTATCCAAAGTGACTTACATATGTCAACTTCATCACAAGGGATTAAATTCTCCCCAGAGCAACTCGGGGTTGAGTGCCTTGCTCAAGGGCACAGCGGTGGAAGCCGGGAATTGAACCCACAACTTTCAAGCTATTGCATGCTAGCCCAGCTCCTAAACCACTACGCTACAACATGGTTTATTCAGTGGAGCAACACAAATAACTCTAGAGGAGTCAGGGAGTGCAAGGAGAATTTATTCAGCTCAATTGTCCTGGGATGGTTTACAGAGCCCAGAGCCTAGACGACTGAGCCCCCCAGAGCTAGCAGTAAGGTTACGAGGGAAAAGCCTCAGCTCTTCATGGACTGCCCTATACGTATGCCTGGAATATGATCACTCCTGGTGATGTGGGTTGGTGTTAAGATGGGTGAGCAATTTGAAATGTTTACAAAAAAACATGAAATGTTTACCAAAAAAGCCTTTTTTTTTATGAATGTTCACCTCAGTCTGCCAACTGTGAACACATCTCTGTGCCCACACGTCAGCCTAACGCCCTGCTGACACGTCTATCTTCGTCTACCCCTCAGGTGTTAATGAGGATGCCGTGTCTGTGTGCACCTCAGGTCTGCCAGCAGAGGCCAAAATTGCCTTTTGTTCACCATTGTGTTGACAGTTTAAAGTGAACAATCTCAAATGTTTACCAAACACAAATGAAACGTGAGGATGATGTGCCGGGGTGTACCTCATAGCTCTGCCACCAGTTGGGAATGTTGGGTCGTAACCGCTGATCACACACGACCTTCCTCATGTCCTCTATGGAGGGGTCGGAGGGAACCAAGTCATAGTAGGGCAGCTGATACTCTTCATGAATACCTACACACACACACACACACACACACACACACACACACACACACACACACACACACACACACACAAAACCCACATACATGCCAAAAAACAGAAAGCACATGTAGAGCTGTTAGGTAAGACACCTTTGTCCAAATTTCTTTTCTCACTCATACTCTGCTCTCTCTCTCTCTCTTTCTCTCTCTCCCACACACACACACACACACACACCTCCTGCGTTGCAGCGTCGAGCAATCTCCCAGTAGACCAGCCCCAGTGCGTAGATATCGGCACACTTGAAGGAGTCAAAGTGGCGCATGTTGATGCTCTCATCCAACACCTCCGGGGCCATGTACCTGACAAACACACACACACACAACAGGGAAGGGTCAACACTCACACACCACAGCACCAGTGAACCTGCCCTCATTACCAGCTAGCAGAGATGGTTCATGGAGCATGTTTCAGCTGCTGTTTTATCATCTCTATGAGATGAGAGTTGGTGGGGAGTAGAGGGTGTGACCCCAAATTGACCTCAGGACCCCTTACGGTTACTTAGAGTGGTCGGGATACATTAACGGTATTAAAGAGACCCTATGCAACTTTTTCATAGTCATAAAATTGCTCAGAAATCGTTGTTTTGCTTGACTGACCAGTTTCATCGAAAACAGTAATATTTCCTCTCGCCCCCAGTGTCCCTATCCGCTATTGCAACCTTGCAGTTTCTGCAGGAGACGATCGCTCCTTGTTTATCTGGAAGTCTGAGACGCGTAAGGAACAAGAAAAACCACACTTGCAATTTATATATTTATGTATAGCCTATATATGTATAAATATACACGTTAAAGCTGTCAGGGAAGCTCTGCAGAGAAATATGCAAGCATAAAACGAGCGAAAACGAAAAACGAAACCGAAACCAGAGATGAAATCGCCAATCCTGCATAGTTCCTCTTTAATCATTCTGGCCACAAAAAAAAGAATTCACAAATTCACTTTCATTTATTGCCATGGACGCACAATACCAGACCACATGCTCTCCCTGTCCAGCATTTTTCATCAAGACGCAAGTCCACATTTGTCATGGAAACGCAGATGTTCCCCATCTTTATAAAAAGAGAGATTGCCATCTCATTCAACGCAGGAATGGAGTTCATCCCAGTCCTCCATCTCCCCGGACGGGGGCGACCCCGACAGGCAAGTGTGGCCGGCTCCAGGATGGCAGCCATGTTGGACAGCAGTGTGGTTGATGCCCGCTGCGCCCGCTTACCTCTTTGTGCCCACCCGCTGGTTGGGCGCGATGTCGATGGTGTCCGTGATGGACTCGTGACGCACGGCCAGGCCCAGGTCAGCGATGGCGCAGGTGCCGTTCTTCTTCACCAGGATGTTCTTGGACTTGAGGTCGCGGTGAGCGATGCCTGGCTTTCCTACACGGCAAACACACGGGGACTGGACATTAGGGAGCCACTCATCAGCAGCGCACTGGTCAGCCAACTCTACTGTCTTCATTAGACTGGACCAGAATGTGTCGGAGAGGACTGAAGGTTCACTTCTCCTGACATCCATACTAGATGTTGGCAAAACATCAATGTCTAGATGTAAACACGCGTAGTGATGTTGCATAAGGATATCATAATGTAATGGCAAATGAGAGCTTTAAATCACGTTGTATGCTATGTATAAGCCAAATGCTACATAAGCTATATGTTATATGCTCTGTTTAAGCTATATGCCATCTTAAGATATATGTTGTATGCTATGTATAAGCTATATGCTGTATGTTATGAAGCTATATATATGCTATGTATTGCTATATACTGAGCCTATTTGGACGGGAGACTCTGTGGAGGTGATGCTGGCCGCAGCTCACCCTGAGTGCCGAGGATCTCCATGTGCAGGTGGGCCAGGCCACTGGCAGCGGACAGCGCCAGCTTGATCATGCCCTCAATGGGCATGGAGTAGCGGTTCAGGTAATCAAACAGAGAGCCGTGTTCGTGGTAGTCAGACACCAGCCACAGCTGAGTCCACGTGCCATTATCTGGGAGAAGAAATGCCCTGCATTACTCATCAATACATTTACAAATACACGTTTAGGAGATGTTTTTTCAACATTTATGACTCACATTGCAAAGAACACACATGTGTAACCAACACTCCAACCCATAAAATGAGACGAACTGCTAAAGTTTCAAATGAATCATATCCTCAAAAATGCATAAATGTTTTTTTGTTTTCATTTATAGTTTGGAAAAGAATCTTTTTTTTTACTTAGACCCAACTATGATCAAGATGAATGGTTCTCAACCTTTTTTCCCCTGTGACCCAAATCGCGACCCAATAGCAAATTTACAGCACTCATTCATCAAGCCAATAAAAAAAATGGAATTCAGTCCGCGACCCTTTCAAAACGTCCTGCGACCCAAATCTTGGTCACGAGCGACCCAAACGTTGAGAAAGGCTGGTCAAGATGCTGCTACGTGATGCTGGAGTGGTGGTGGACGCTGGCCTGACCCGGTCAGTGGTCCGTCTGACTCACCCTTGTTGTCGGCGGCGATGAAGCCCAGGATGTTCTCGTGGCGGAGCATGATGGTCTGGTAGATCTCGGCCTCGCGGAACCAGGAGCGCTCCTCGCGGGACGAGAAGATCTTGACGGCCACGTCGCCGCCCCTCCAGCGCCCCCGCCACACCTCGCCGAAGCGGCCCTTACCGATGATCTCCTGCAGCACGATGGTCCGCGCCACTGTCCTCTGCACAAACAGGGGCAGGCCTGCAGAACCAGGGCACAAGACATCAGAACCACAACCACAATCAGAACCAGCTTTATGGGCCAGGTTTACGTAAACTAACAATGACTAACTGGTTAATCTTTGCTCTCAAAGTACAACACTCAACAATGGCATAAGAAGAATAAAAATACAGGACAGTAAGAATAGATCATTAAAGGCAGTAGAATAAGGCTATGTATAAGAATAAATACAGTATTTACATTTGCAATAAATAGACACAAATCTTATTGACAAAGCATGACATGAGTCTTATTGATTCGGGGAACGTTCAGATCACTTCAGGGAAGAGCGGAGGTGGGAACGTCCCTGCTGAGATGAGCTAGCGCCAGATCTCTGGTGATGAGCTGTTCTCTGGTTAGTAAAGGACACTTCTACTCTTGCAGTGCCTTCGTGCCAATCAGTGTGCACTTTGTGATGAGAAGACAATTCTGAGATTTCACTACATTGCCAATGCACACACGGATGCACATTTGAATTTCCCCTTGGGGATCAATGAAGTATCTATCTCTCTACATTTCTACCATCAAAAATACATATTAGTGTGTGAGGACGTCTGTAGAATGTATGTCATATAACGACTTGTTCATTATACACCTGCATGTTTTTATCTGACAAGAAACTAATGAAAGACCATTGCACACACTTACGGAGCCTCTTCCTAGCCTTTACTGTTTAAACAGAGCCTTACCAGAGCCCGAGCCAGAAGTGGAGAGGTCGTAGATGAGGTCCTGCAGGGTCTTGTCCTTGGCCAGGTACAGGTGCTCGGTGCTGGGGTCCTCCACGTCCAGGCGGTGCCGGTGGCCGTAGGCCCTCTGGTGGTGCTGGAAGAGGAAGCGTCCGAGCAGCAGCACCACGCACAGCAGGAAGACCGGCCCCGCCACCGCCGCCGCCACCTCCACCGGCCCCCAGCCCTCCGCGTAGCTCCCCGCCGGCCAGGCCGTCACTGTCACACACACACACACACACACACACACACACACACAGGCACACACACACACAGGCACACACACACACACACACACACACACACACACACACACACACAGGCACACACACACACACACACACACACACACACACACACACAGGCACACACACACACACACACACACACACACACACACACACACACACACACACACACACACACACACAGGCACACAGGCACACACACACACACACACACACACACACACACACACACACACACACACACACACACACACACACACACACACACACACACACACACACACACAGACACACACACACAGACACACACACACACACAGGCACACGGGGAACAGAGACACCAAATTGAATCTTCCCATTCTAATCTCTTACTTGTTCCCAAAGTGCTCCACAAGCAGAGTGGAGACACTGCTGTTCTCCATTACGCACCAAAGCTATGGGACACCTGGCCTCTGTGCATCAAGCAGGCGAGTTCAGGGAAGATCTTTATAAAAAAGACCTGAAAACATACCTGTAGGCCAGACTGTTCGATATCGCTTTAATATGATTAAGTATAAACTTATAACTCAGAGTGTGTGACATCTCTCTCCTTAGTTTTATTCCTAGCTGCCTGCACCTCCATTTGGGTGTGCGTTTGCACCTCTCCTTCCACACCAACCATCTGCATATTGTGTCATCAACCATCACTATCATCATTTCCCAACTATTAGGTTACAGTAATACACAGGAGCAGTTACTATGATATTAATATGCTTTTGTTTCTTTTGACTTGCATAAAGCACTGCGGCTTATACACAATGCGGCTAACTCACATGAAATGAGTGCAAGCGTGCGCCATCTGACTGACCTGGGTGCACCTTCAGGTCCATGCTGTTGCAGTAGTCGGAGTAGCAGCAGTGGGTGTTGAGGTAGCCGTCGGCGCTCAGGCAGTAGAAGGGCTGGCCGGGCGGCACCAGCTGGTTGCTGGGGATGCACGTCCGCACGCGCTGCTCCACGCCATCGATGACCAAGGTGGACGCCATGCACGCGCCGTCCGTCTGGCACTGGTAGCCCTGCTTCTCGCAGGCGGCAATGGTGCAGTTACACAGCAGGGCTGCAGGGGGCGATGGTGGGGTGGGGTGAGGGAGGGGGGGGGAGAGAGAGGGGGGGGGGGGGGGGGGGGGGGTAGAACAGATTCTGTTACCAAGCTGCATAAATGAGGTCTTCTGGCTTGAGGGTGTAAAATAGCGTTGCATAAATGCACCTGCTAGAACTCGAAGGCTGCATAAACATGCTACAATAATGACGTGGGCTCTGTTTTATCATCTGCAGACAAAACACACAGAAAACCAAATATGTTTACAAACACACTTGTGTTGGCACTGGCAGGCAGTGGTGGACAGTAACGAAGTACATGTAATTCGTTACAATACTTAAGTAGCATATTGATGTATCTGTACTTTACTTAAGTATTTATATTTGGTGAGACTTTGTACTTTGACTTCACTACATTTTTAAGTGAAAACTCGTACTTTTACTCCGTTACGTTTATGAAAACCCTCTCGTTCCATTTTGGCAAAACGAATCACGTGTCCAAACTGCGTCCTGCACGCACTTCAGTGCGGCCCACCGAGCATGCATTAGTTTAGATCTGGCCCGCCACGCACTTAGGCTATCATTGGCTTTTCGCTATTTTTTTTTTATTTTTCTTTTTCCAGCAACGACGTTGTGGTTAACATTCCTGCAAACTAACACTCTTCTTAGAGAACGTGTACATTTACAATGTCAATATCAATGTTACATAGAGATGAAAGCCTAGGCCTACGCTTTGAAATCTCTATTGCAGCAAATCTAATGTGCATGCATGTTTGTTACTCATAACGTTACTCATAACGTAATAGGGAACGTGTGAGCGTGCATGAAAGGAAGAGAGTGCATTGATAACTGATATCTCCGCTTTATAAAGGGCAGCCACTGAGTGGAGCCGGCAAGAGTCTTAAAGTGACAGTGTACCATTTATAAATTAATCAAACAGCATCATAGTTCTTAACAAATTTATTTTCTACAACAAAATTACTTTGTCATTATTATCATAATGGGGGGGGGCTAAGGACACCAATTCTCTTTGTGATTGAATAATGTATCGTAAATAAATAAATGTTCTTAATAAATGCTAGGGGGAAGGAAGTATTTGACCCCCTATGTAACCCTATGGGAATTTAACACAGGGGCAGGTAGATTTTTATTTTTAAAGGACAGCTATTTCATGGATCCAGGATAAATGCATCCTGATAAAGTTCCCTTGGCCGTTGGAATTAAAATAGCCCCACGTCATCATACCCTTCACCACAGCTAGAGATTGGCATGGTGCTTTTTCCAGTATAGGCCTACAGTATTAGCCTGTTTGATTTGCATTGAGCTCAATGAGAATCAAACAGGCTAATAGGCCTACTGGAAAAAGCACCATGGCAATCTGTTTGTTTGCAGTTTGATTTTTACTCATTTTTTAAATTAAGGCATTAAGATCAATTGTCAAATGATGATTTTATATTTCTCTTTTTAGGCAACTTTAGCATGGTATCAAATGCATGTTCTCCCCACTGTAGATAGCTTCTAAGCAAATAGACAAATGTAAGAAACTATTTGAGGAGTGGCATTAGTATTTCACCTTATATAAGCTGATTTAGCAGGAGCTTTGATGTGAAAAGGATAAATTATAATTATAATTAAGCCATTAGAACCATAATTCATTGAAGTACTTTTACTTGTAATACTTAAGTACATGTGAAGGCAAATAATTTTATACTTCTACTTAAGTGAAAATTCAAAGTGGGTACTTTCACTTTTACTCAAGTAATATTTGACACAAGGTATCTATACTTTCACTTAAGTACATAATCAATGTACTTCGTCCACCACTGCTGGCAGGACACCCCAATGGGCAAGTACACAAACAATGCGAAGTGATTTTTTTCTTGTCATTCTACTTTTTCACCACCAGGGGGAGCGTTTGCAGTAGCCGGGAGAAAAACAAGCGCTGAATCACAGCTCGTCTAGGCGATGCATTTTTAACGAGGCTGTATTTCTCCAGCCCTTATCAGATTCAGGGTCATTTCATGCTTTTACCCCATAATAGACAGGCAACAAACACCTGTTCCTCCAGCAATGACTCCTTTAATAGATAAACAAGAGTTCTCTGGCATTACACTTTGGTTATGCAATGTTTCTATTCATACGCTAATTCTGTACACGGACAACAGTCTAGATACTACTGGCACTTATGACCTTTGCCCTGAACCATGACACATGAACCTTGAGCACTAATCATGTCTGATAACAGCCATAATTCATAGTAACTCTTACACCGTGATGCAGGCTGGCCCTGAAACAGTTGTGAATGCTGGCCAGACATCGGCGTGCTGGTCTGCTCTTAACCCTATTGCCACAACATCATGACCCAACAGCGGCAGCGCTAAAACCCATTACCATAGATTGCAGACTCAACTCCTGACGCTCGCGCTCCTTCACAAAGCACTCTGGGCACCGCATGTGGACGGAGGTGGACTCTGGTTCCCAGCATTTCATGTGCAGAACATCTGAACAGAGAGCCACTTCCAGGAGAGAGGGGGCGGCTGTTTGTTTGGGGGCCGGACCATTGGTCCGACATCCCATTAGTCCGACATCCCATTCGTCCGAAAATGAACCATTCAATAGAGATACCATTAGTCCGACATCTCATTACTCCGAAAAAAAGAGAACCATTGGTCCGACGTCCCATTAGTCCGACCATACACAGTAGAGATGCATGGATGACTTGAAACTGAAAGATGCAAAATTCGCAGAAAAGAGGAGACATCTTTTTTTGCAGCATTGTGTGTCTAACAACAGACATCTTTTTTTGCAGCATTGTGTGTCTAACAACAGGTGGAAATGTGCTAGCCTGTTGTAACAATCAACCGTTTACCTTCGGCTGTGTTAATTAAACGCAGAAGGGTTTTTTTGAATGACTAAATATGAATGGCAATAAACAGATAATTCTGAGAATGAAGTAGGCTACAACGTAGACTACACATCTGAGTGCGTCTCTTGATTATAACAATGAAACAATGTCGCTTTCTTCGGTTTAACAGTAAAGGAAGACACACACCAAACAATAACCCAGGTCGTGCACAGCGGCGCTTTATATTCACACACAATTAAATGTCCCAAACAATCCCAAGCGTTGCAATTCCCCCTTTCATTCAGTCCCGAAAATAAACCTAAAAGTCCAAACTAAACGAAAGATGTCCTGTATTTTGCCAGGACCGCGCACAAGAGTCAATAATCCAATCCAGGAAAACTAAAGGGCCGCTGCCGACAAAACGTCCCGCAGCAATCAAAAAAATATAATGCTCAGAAAAAAGGGAAAACGCGATTGCTGTCTCTCTGCTAGACCAAGCAATATGAAAACACAGAAAAGCAATCGATCTCACCAAATCTGGTGAATGCACCAGCAGTCCTCGAATTCGGCTTTTTCTCTTCGTGCGCCCTCTGTTTGGTAACGCAACGGTCCAAACTGCGCACAGCGTTTAACTAATGTGAAAGTACGTTTCCTCGGTATTGTTGTTAGTTTCAAACTCGAAGGAAAACATTTACAAACACTCGTTGCCGCAGCACTGAGTAGGCTAGGCCTACTGGCGCCACAGATTCAAAATCTCACACGCACTTGCTACCCTCTTCAGACCGCCCCCATCATAGCGCATTCGGGTAAGGTGCGCGGGTGCGCGTGCATATAAAAAAAATACATAGAAATAAGTAGGCTACATATACATACAATGATATTACATGAGAACAGAGTTATTATATGCAATTAAACAATGTAATATTTAAGAAATGGCACCTAAACCAATGTGGCAGTGTGTTGTGCGACATTTTGGGAAGCCAGGACTATGCACAAATTAAAACGAGTTTCTGGAGTGAAACTTTGAATTTAGTCAGACCTGTGTGATAGAAGAATATGGCAAGGCTCTATTTCTAGCTCATATCGAGAAGAACGCACGATGGAAATAACTGTGACTAACTGTGGATAACTTGTAGCCTAGAACATAAAGGTAAGAGTTCATTGTCCTATACGTTTAGCTATGTTGGAATGTAGGCTAATTTGTGGTTTTGTATACGACTGAAACACGTTTGCTTCGATGTTCGTTTGCAAAAATATAAAACACATCTCATGCTAGATGAAGTTCATCGCGGGATGTGAGCCTGGGTCACCTGCATGACAGTCACGCACCCATCCACTAGCCTATGTCCCTGCTATTGAAATCATACTACAAATAGCGTCACATCACTCTAACTGTAAACAGTGGTAGACGGAGTTTTTAGGAAATAGACCAAAGTCTGGATTTGTTTATGTATTGTATGGTCGGACTAATGAGATGTCGGACCAATGGGCTTCTTTTTTTCGGACCAATGGGATGTCGGACTAATGGGATCTCTGGTCAATGGTTCATTTTCGGACTAATGAGATGTCGGACTTATGGGATGTCGGACCAATGATACGGAACCGTTTGTTTGCGTGAGTTGTTCCGTTTCCAAGGTATCAAATGCATGACCTTTAGGGCTCTTTGGGGGACTTTGTGCTCACGACCGATGGCAGCACCGTGACACACATCACATCGGAGGCGAGCGAGACTGCGGCTGTCTGCTGCCCGGTGGCGGGCGATGGTGTGGGGGGCAGAGAGCTTGTGGGCAGAGGGGAGAGTCAGGGTGGGAGAAAGAGCTGCAGGACCAGACTAGCCTTGTCTGTCAGGAGTGGTCTGCACACAGACACACACACACACACACTCACACACACACAGCTGTGGCGTCTGGCGGGATTCATAATGTGTACATGCACTTACTTTACTAATTCACTTACTTCAAATCAAATCAACACACACGCACACTCTATCTCTTTCTCTCTCTCTCTCTCTCTCTCTCCTTGCACAATAGCATCCCAAACAACTATCTCTGGATGTGAGGTTGTCTTCAATGCATGAGGCTGTCAAACAAAGGCCTTGCTCCCTTGCTCATCTCTTCCCATGCACACACACACACACACACACACACACACACACACACACACACACACACACACACACACACACACACACACACACACACACACACACACACACACACACACACACACACACAGAGACGACTTGCTGAGGCTCCAACATCAAGTCAACTAAGTGTGTTCCTGTGGGATTGTCTCTGTCTCTCTCCACCACAGCCCTCCTGCTCCCTGAACCTGTGACTTGGTTATGATGGGACAGCAAATGAGCAGCCTAATAGGAGAGAGCAAGTCTCCAGTTACCGCGGCGACGCTACACCCTGGAGAGCAATAGCACCAAGGTCAGCTCCAACTGCACCACTGCCATTAGGCCACTAAAACCATAAAAGCCTTTTTGTTTCATCAAATCCCATCGCCCTGCTGAAGGAAAAAAAAAAACCCCACACAACCACCCCCCACCCCCCTCCCGCAACACACACACACACACCCTTCCTCCTTCTCTCCCGCAGCGTAGTGTTTCAGTAGATCATTAAGTCCTGACTAAGCTTTTACTCCAGCCAGCCACTC
>NC_085002.1:28871853-28884353 GCF_963854185.1 Sardina pilchardus | reverse complement strand
CATGGCTTGAGCAAAGAAAGACATGGCTCAATACTGTATATGGGCCTACAATTTAAGGAATTGTAAGAGCAACGTCTTTTTTGACAGCTTATTTTAAATAAATGTTTTGATATTGAGTACTGACATCTCTCTAACAAAACTCAGAGCTTTACGTCTTATATTATAACAGTTTAATAAAAGATTAATAAAAACTTTTCCCTGATCAATTTTGAAATGTTTCTGACAAAATAAAATGTTTTAGATATTTCCTGAGGGTAGACCCAGTCCAGCCAGTGAGGAACTTGTTTTAACACCTCTGATGAGTGTTCTGGAAGTCATTGCCTGCATGTCAAATGGAGGATTATTCTGCCTGCCAATATCAATTTCCTGAGCGTAACAGAAATGGCCGATACTTTGTTGTTCATACGCAATTAAAAGAGGTATTATGCCCAAATTGATTTTCTCATAATCATCAGCTTTTTTTCCATAATCCAGAATGGGAGAGATTAGGCGCTGCTTGAGTCAATCTATTTTTTTAGACAAAACCCTGGACATAGAGCTGTATAATACACAGTCTGAGGCATGGTTTAGGTGGGTTTGCATGCGTGCCCTTTCAACCATCTGGCTATTTAAGACCCTATAAAGCGTGAGGGAGTCAAACCTATTCTCCAAAGATTTGTCCTGTTTTAGGCTAGGGATCTAATCTGGGCTGTGTGTGTGTGTGTGTGTGTGTGTGTGTGTGTGTGTGTGTGTACTTGTGTGTGTATGTGTGTGTGTGTGTGTGTGTGTGTGTGTGTGTGTGTGTGTGTGTGTTGTGAGTGGAAAATTAGAACCTATGATAGGCTGGGAAATAACCTGTCGGCACAGAGACTTCAGACCAAAGTCCTACAAGCATGAAAGCCATAAGCATTTAGCATTCCATCTTTCGCTTTCATAGAAATCATTCTCGATTTACGGCCAAAAAACACAGGGCATGCAGAGACTTAGACTCAGAGTGAGCAATGGCAAGCTCCAGGTTGGTTCAATGATTAGTTTAATAGCCAGGCAACTCTGCATGTTCAGGCATTCCCCTAACCAGTCCTGAATCAATGACACTATGCTTACAACTCACACTTGGCACAAAGATCTTCTCTCGCCACAAACACACAAGACATTCAAGAGATCTGAAAATAGTTGTAGAGGGGGCATTACACAAGACCACCTGTTTCTGTATATCAGACAAGACAGCAGCACAGACACACACACAACACACGCACGCACTCACACACACACAAACAAAGCCAAACATATCACATTTAAGAAGCTTCCTTACAGCTTTTCTCATGTTGTGTGATTTGTGCTGACACTGTAAAAAGTCTGTGTTCCCTTCCGTTGGCGAGGACATACACACATGAATGCGCACACACACCCCTGCTTTAGTCAAAGTGCAGCAGGTCTCGCCCTGAATGTGGGTGGCGACATTAAGGCTGGTGGAGTGTAGGCGGAAACATTACCATCCGCAACAACAGGTCACAGGGTTCCACAGTGGCACAACCATATGAGCCAGCTATCAGTATCTCAGCAAGTCTCAGGTAAGGAGACACAGGGAGAACGTGTGTCCTCTCCTGCCACCTCATGACAGAGTCTGGTTTCTTGTGAGTCATTTAGGAGGTTTCATTTACGCAATCGCACAAGACATTCACCACTAGAAAAAACTTGACGAAAACACACGTTGGTTTAGATATGATGATAAGTCTCCTCTCTTGTTTGGGCGCAAGTTCCATTACGTGCTGTGCTCTTCGGAAATTATAGCCCATTATGTGAGTGGGCTGGGGAACAACATATCACCCTAATAGGCAACCTGATCCAGCTCAACGTGTTATTCGATCAGACACATTTTGTGTCTTCATTGACATTTTGCCTTGAGACTCTGCAGTCTATTATAATATGCTCCATATTTTAATCATAACATAAGGTTAATGTCTTTTTAAAAGGAGAAATGTGATTGATTGATTGATTGATTGATTGATTGATTGATTGATTGAACACCGTATTTAGGAAGTCAAAAGGTCTATAATGCATGGCAGAGGACACGCACACACAAATTCCTAAAATAAGTTTTGTAATTTGCCGAAACTGCTGTTCAGATTAGATAAGAAGCCAGAAAAAAGTCCTCATTATCCCGTTGTTTGCAAATGAATTATCACAGAACATGCCTGAGTTGTAAATAACTAAATAACATGTCCATGGGAAAAAATGCGGCTGCAAGCCTGATGTCTGTTTATGCTTCGAAGATTACACTGTGGCTTATCTGATAAGGGTAGGTCTTGGCTGCAGCCATGACTGACCTCTGGTTTCACTCACAGTGTTAGATGCTCTCCTTGTCTATGTCACGGTGAGGAAATTATAGATTTTGCTGTGAGAACAGAGAGCTATAAGTAAGTATTACAAAGAGAGTGTGCACTATTATTCAAACCTCTTTATGTATTAAAAGTGCTAAAGGCTACAACAGAGGAGAGAGAAGGACCTTTTGCTTTGAGGTCATGGAGAGAGAGGAGAGATGCCATTTTATGGCCTATAGGGTTCTCCATTGTAATGACTTATCACTGTGTGCACTAGACCAGACATTTATTTCAAATGGGGTCCACATTTCCGTACACACAGATGGAGGGTGGGTGGGTGGGGGGTGGTTGGGGAGGGGGCCCTAATGCCCACACTGAAGCCCTAGACTGGGTCACATGCATCAATGAAGTCACAAAAGACCTCGTCTCTCGACCATCTCTGACATGCCAACAACTCTGACTGGAACAACTCAGTAGGCATTCTATTACATATTTTGAGAGAGAAGGCTACTTTATGAAACACCACAGTGTTCTAGAAACCAGGCATCATCAAATCAAAATTATACCACCTTAAGAACATATGCACTGAAAGTCTTCACGAAGCTATAGCTTCATGAAATCATCCAATGATCAGAGACCGTAAACGAAGCAACTATGGGACAGGCGCAGCTAAGTAGGTCAGATCCAGAGTACTGTAGCAACATGAAGATTTCAGTCTCCAAATGCACCAATACACAACAATATCACATAGTAAGGTAGGCCCCCAAATACACAACCAGCAGGCTCATATCATTAAAACAAGTTTCATTATATCTGCCGCTCCTGGACACTCAAGTGTAATGGAGCAGAATACACTACTGGATACTTGCGCGCATCACAAGAATACACAACATATTTGAGTGACTATTAACAACAGACTTCAAAATCGTCTCTGCAGTTTGACTGTGCTACCAGCTTAACGTTAATGTTGACTACCCCAAGCTGTTAAAACCGGCTTGACAAGGCAAGTCGTAGGCTTCAGGAGACTTGCTATTGTTTATAAACAAATTCAAGAGTGCCTCATCCATTTGGAATCGTCTCCACAAATCAAACTTCTAGAAAAGATATGTGAGCTATAACATGAATATGTCCAGTTGATGTAGCCTACCAGTCGGCATAATAAACAGCGATCAACATAACAGCTCTAAGGACGACGCTGCTTATCCCACGCTCCAAACAGCCCAGCACCATAGGCTAGTTCCTATTAGCCAGGTATAGCGACTGTATTTCAGATACGTTGTAACAAACGCGTAACTATACAATGTATCATCCAACGTGGATAATCGGTCATTCCAGGGGGCCGACAGTGCTTGTTCGGTTATAGGCTACTACTGTTCACAACACACAACAAAAATAGGTGCCCTGCTAGCTCAGGCTTGCTAAGTTACCAAATCAAGCGCCATGTTGTAGGAAATGCCAAATTCAGCGGCAGCCCATGGATGAAAATAAATAAATAGAACGACCAAAACGTAGCCGCCGTGATGGAGGATAAACTTCTAACTCACCATCATATAGTCCAAAGCAGCCAGCCAAGACGAACAACGATAAAATCATTCGATGTTTATCCATGATCACAGGATTTCCATTGCATCTCAGTAACAGCCTACTACATTTAAGTGGTATATTGACAGGAGGAAGCCGACCTCGAGCGCACAACACACATACACACACACTGCTAGTCAGAAGACGCGGACGCGCTTAAAGGAGGGTGATTTAAAGGGGAGGGATTAGGCCTACAGAAGCTTTATTTTTAAAGAGAGCGACGATACAATTCCCCCATTTAGAACAGTAAAACATTACTAACTGAAGTGAGGTGGTATGGAAATTAATAGTATAGCCTACAACGTTTAAGCAGGATTGGAGAAAACAATTCATGAACTGCCCAAACATAAATTCGGAACAGATTCGGTCAAAATAATCGCCACATAGATTAATGCGCGCATCTGACAACATTTAAAGCCATCCGTGGAAATGATGAGGCTATAAAGCCAGCCCAACGGCATTGCTTTTGACGGAGAAGTGTCTATATTTAATAAAGATACCCGACCACATAAATGAGTAAGTCTTTTTCTGTTATAAGCAAACTTTTGGCAAAATTCCGTAGACGGCTGATGTTTCTCGCAATAATAAATAAATCAGTAAAATGATACAGTGATTTCAACTGTGAGTATCTTTCGTCCTCTAGTGGCAAAGTGTAGAAATGCCGATAAATGTCACAACAAAATAGCAGACTAGTCAAATAAGGTCACGGTGTCTGGTGCCTGTCTGCGTCCTGAAAAACAACAAAACAGAGTTCTAGGCCTATGCCGTCGGTTTTCCTGATGTAGGTACAGTGCAGATGATCCCCGAGTTGAAATTAACAACCAAATAACGCAATTAAATCGATGAGAAATATTCTCAATGTGAAGGGAATGTTGAAAATGCCTTAATGAGAAATATAATTGCTCGGCGTCTACATTGCTGGTAGGCTACAATGACTAGCTAGTAGCTACCATTCATTACTCTTGCGTAACCTAACTTCAGATATGTATTATTGCGTTTCCATTAAGCCACTTTAATTGACTTCGTGACTACACCGCCAGATCATAGGCTAATGCGTAAACCAATGCGTAAAAAGTCAACTGCGGGCCCTCAGCCTTGAAAATTTACATTCGGGGGACTGGATACAATTGCCTCCTGTATTTTGCCCTTTGTATTTTGCAAAATGCGAAATGACACTATTCATCAAATGTCGGTGGTGTACCTTCAGACTGGCTTCCAAGCAACGTTTTATCTTAACACTATCAGAATCAGAATCAGCTTTATTGGCCAGGTTTGTATGAACAAACAAGGGATTTGATAACTTTGCTCTCAAAGTACAAAATTCAAACAAATAAAACATAAAATAATCAGATTAGTAAGAATAGAATGAAGGGCTGTGTAGAGTACAGTATACGAATAAATACAGTATACATAAGCAGAACACACAAATAAACAGACACTAGGGTGGAAAAGGGTATAATGCAATTGTGAGGAGGGGGAGAGTGGCTGTCCCTGTCAAGATTGCATGGTTGTGGACACCTCAACAGGCACAAGCAAGATGCAATATACATTCACATATGTGTTGTCTTTATATTAGGTTACATGTAATCATGACAGTGGGTGTGGGTCATTTTAAGCTCTAATCTGTTTGTAATTTGAAGGGGTAAATTCTATGACAATAGCTATGTACTGTATTATTTTCATAAAAAATATGGCTGATATTTTTCTTTCTCTACTATGCTGAAAGTTTAAATATATTTTTTGTTGTTATTTTCAAAAAGTAAAATAGGTGGGGGGTGCTGTTCTTCTACAGAATTGTAAAGAGAAATGGACAGTAAAAAGGAAAGATTAAGATGGACAAAACAACAAAGGTAATTAACAAAGGACAACTGGAAAAAAGTGTCATCGATAGGCAAATCTAAGTATTCAGATCACAAGAATATTCATAAAAAATCAATTCCATCTGGGTGGCATGGTGGAAGGGGTGTGATGGTCTGTGTGCTTTGGTAGAGTGGGAGATACAGGACACATTCGGTTTGTATTATAATAGTTATAGTTAACATTTATTGTTTATTTTCAATATTGATCGCTGATATTGCATTGACGTTATTGTTATTATTGCTATATTACTTAATGTAGTCTTGGCAACCTTTCAAAACTGTTTACTATTCATATTTAACCATTGTATTGTTTTATTGTCATTTTGGACAAAAGTGTCTGCTAAATAGCCTAACCATAAACAAGACCATAGCTAAAGTAAAAGGAGAGAAGGCTATCCTTCTAGCCTGGGGAAACACCGCCGAATAAATTCAGATTTGCTAATAGTTTAGTCTGGGTCAACCCAGGCTACGACCACTCCAGCTTGTGATACCACACCCTGTGTAAGGTGCTTGATTTGAGACAGTTTCCTCCAGGTTCGACCTTACAGTAATAATGATAATATAATTGCATAAGTGATCTAGTAAATGTAGTTATAGTTTCATCCTCTTATTCTTTTATTTTGATGGTATTGATGGTCTGGTAGTTCCTCCTCTTGCCTTATCCTCTTGTCTCCCCCTTCCTCTTTCCTGTTTAATATCTGTATGGAGAGAGGTAGGTTGTGCTTGCAGAATCACAAGCAATCTGATAACTATTAATATTGAATTTAGTTATCCATACGATTGCTTCACTTTATATTGTCTGTATTCAGTTTATGTACCCAATTGTGGGACACTATCTTTTCATAGGCCTTCAACACAATGCAGAAGTTGCGCATGTAGGGAAGAAGCAGTCAGCTGGTATTTATAATAAGAGTGGAATGGTCATTTCTAAGTTACTTTTGAACATTATGTATCTGATTTTACAGCTGTGGAGAAAAAGAAAATGGTGTCCTACCTACCCAACTTTCGAAGGGCCTGGTGGATGGGCGAAATCAATACGCAAATTTACTGAATGAAATAGAAAGAAAAAAAACCTTTGCTTCGCTGTGCAGCGGTCATAATTATGTACAGTATGTACAAAACACTGTACAGGCCAGGTGTGTCATCCATGATGTAACCAGAGGTTCTCAACATTTTGATTCCAAGGACCCCTTGTGGGCAAATAAGCCAACTAAGAAGCAGCAGGAATGGTTCTTCATGACCTGAGTGAAGTCATTCAAAGTAAATGTTGGAGCAAATGGACATAATTTGGGTGATCTGTATATGCATTTCTATATATTGTAATTGATCATTTTTATAATAATAAGCCACAATTTAATCATTGAAAGCAAATTATTCTGCTGACCTCTTGGCCATGGGTTGCAGACCCCACTTTGAGAACTAGTCATGTCTATACAGGCATACTCCTCTGACAGAGATGAGTTTTGGGTCCAATTAGACTCAAAGAGGTTTTTTTTATTTTTGCAAACTTCAGACTCACCTTTCAGCCACACGTCAATCCATTAATTTGCACAGCCCAGGACTGCAGCGCCCTAGAGAGAGTGGTATGATCTACCGATTGTACCATCAGGGCACCTCTCCTTCCTCTGCAGGATATATATACCCAAAGGGCCCATGCGGGACATTTTAAAGGGCATTCTTTAACACACACAAACGGGCATTGGTGGGTGTTTTTACACCATGCAGTTGGATGTGCAAACAAACGCGGCATCACCATCGAAATCACATAAATGTCATATCGTTTGCACCCCCAAGTGGTCTGTGACAAAAGTTTGTATAAAACACTGAGGTCAAGCAGACGTCTCTGTTCCCAAGAAAACATTGAGAGAACACTGCAAATTTGAATGTGTCAACTCGCCAACCATCAACTCATTTGAATGTCATTCAGCAACCTTAAGATGACATTAGAACATTTGTAGTGATCTCTTCATTTTTTCCAGAGCTGTATGTGACAAAATCCTTGAATCCCTGAATCCTTGAAAAGTGACAAGTAATTTCTCTCCGCTCTACATACAGAAACAAAGAAGAGACTTGTAGTCATTTAAAGTATCATTGCCTTTTTATCAATATCTAACAAGCTGGATACCCAGTTCTGACAATGTGAGAATCCATTCTCATTACTGAATGTCAGTGTGGAATCAAAATGAGTTTGCTGCTTTCTTAAGATAAAATAACTACTGTTTTGCTTTAAAATGTGGACAGTCTTACAGAATGTGTGAGGATGGAGAAAAATATACTTCAGCTTCAGTTTGTACAGTTTTGATGCCCCCTGCTGGTGAGTTACAATAAGAGCATTTATAGATTTATTTTTTATTCTGATTATTTGTAACACTGACATTTAGCATCTTGCTGCTCAAATGAGGATAATATGCAGTGGAAACCTGCTTAATCCATACAATGTCAGAAATATGAGCGTTGCAATAATCACAAAAGTCTCAAGCTCAGAATAGAAAACAGCATTAAGTAAATCAAAAGTAAGGATTTAATATAAGTCCAGACTAATTATAAAGAAAGTGATATTTTCATAAACATTGAAAAACAATTAATGAAAGAAATGATAATTAGATGAAAGTGAATGACCATGAAAGTAAATGATGATCATATACCAAGGCTAACTGATCCATCTCAGCTATTAATAAGTCACTTTGGACAAAATATCTTCCTTAACTATAACTATATGTGACAATTTTACCATGGGTGTTATAGACATCTTGAACCACCTCTCTCTCTCTCTCTCTCTCTCTCTCTGTCTCTCTCTCTCTCTATTTTCTCATTTCACACATGTTGTTCGTCTCTGCTCAGGAGCAATAGATATCACTGGGCACATGTGCGTAGTCTAGGACACAGATATTGATCCAGACAATCTTCTAAGGTCGGCTGAACAATATTCTGTGCCATGAACCCCAGGAGAGAAATTAACTTCAGAGCAGAGTGAGTTCATGCAGGAATCGGCTCTTCTATTTCTGCCATCCGTAATTATTCCTCATATATATTAAAGGGGTGATAGAGTTTACCTTGATCTAAGATGTTAACACAGAAAAAGAAAACATATAATCAACCTATTATTTTGCTGTCCAACAACATGTGCCTCTCATAACTGAGGTTGTAATGGGTGCTGTTTTGAACTTGAGTATCAACTTATTCAGCAACAGCAACGCAAGCTTTACTCTCAGCAATTTGTTTGCTGTGCCTGTGCTTTTAGCTCAGACACAGCAAAAAAAAAAAAAAAAACTTCCTAGGTGTTTCTAATTTTATAGTTTGGTCGAAATTTTGGATGGGCAACATAGCAAAAAGTTGGTACCTCTCGCCAGCCGACTATCACGGCTGTATTTTGACTATGCTCTACTATATCTAAAATGCTAAATATTTGTATTTTATTTTATTGTCTGGCAATCCCCATACTAAGAGCTGTCGGGCGAAATCCAAATTTGCCGGACGTTCAGGCAGGGTTCACCCAGCCCTCATAGATGTAGTTTTGTAGTTTAAAAAAACTGGCCAATATTTTTAGTAAAATCAGTATAGCTTACTTTTGGTGACCAGTAGCTTACTTTTGGTGCTATCAAGTGCAAAAGTAGCCCCTGACTGATGACTTAGTAATTTACCCAGACTTGTTTGTGATCATAAAATTTGGATTCAGAAAGATGATCCAGTGCAAGAGGAGTAACTTATATGTTGCTCACTCAGACAATCCACTTCCTCGCATACCAACCTCAAGTTTCTTGATAACTTTAATAATCCGTTTCTTGAGAACTTTAATCATCCAATCTGAACACAAGGGAGCGGTTATGTGGTTCCCTTTCAACATTGTTCAATATGGGCATGCGTTGACAATGTCAGAGACCTGCTCCTCTTTGTACCACTTCACAAGTTCAGTTGTAACTTTTTGAGAGCATCTCTGATACAATATTTAGGCTATATGCAATAGACTGTTTAGCATAGTTGATCTGTTGACTGGTTGCAGGTTATGTCCTAATACTGTAAGAAGAGTCAATATACCGATGAAGGAATAGCTTAACGTTTACAGTAGTTTAGAATATTTGTAGTGCTTTCAAAATACAAAAATACAGTATTTTATTTTGATTCATGGTGTGGCTGTATTACGGCTAGCTTAGTGGTATTTAATGTTCTATTTCAAACTACATTTTGATGTATTTTTGCCCATTCCTGCCAACAGCTGTTGCTCTTTTTTCATGGATCTATGAATTGTCAGTGTGTGTCAATACTAATGTAAGCATAATAGTAATGTTGCAGTAATATGTTCTGCTTACAGTAACTTAACCCCTTTGTGTAAGTGGGAGAGAGTGGCACTTTCATTGTATGTGAGTTTCCTGTGCCCACGCATTTTCCCTTCGTGTCTGGTGAAACTGACCGATAGAGGATGCGTTTCCCTTCGTGTCTGGTGAACCTGACCGATAGAAGATGCGTTTCCCTTCGTGTCTGGTGAAACTGACCGCTGCACATCTGCCCCCTCCCCTCAGCTGGTATGGACCACTGCAGGCTTAACTGGGCCAATCCAATAGATAATCAGCAGTGGCAGACGTGCTGCCCCTTGCGACCAGGGTTTATTGTTTTTACATTGGTTTGACCTTGGAAAACACTCCAGCCCAGATGTGTGATTAGTGTGTGTGTGTGTGTGTGTGTGTGTGTGTGTGTGTGTGTGTGTGTGTGTGTGTGTGTGTGTGTGTGTGTGTGTGTGTGTGTGTGTGTGTGTGTGTGTGTGTGTGTGTGTGTGTGTGCGTGCGTGTGTGTGTGCGTGCGTGCGTGCATGTCATGTGTGCGCGCGTGTGCACACACTGTGCCAGTGTGTGTGTGTGTGTATATGTTGTGTGCCAGTATGTTTGAGTGTGTGTGTTATGCATGTGTGTGTGTGTGTGTGTGTGTGTGTGTGTGTGTGTGAGAGAGAGAGAGAGAGAGAGAGAGAGAGAAGGTTACAGTAGTAATCCTGTTTCAGCGGCCTGTATGGGTGAACTGATAAGAAATAAAATGTTTAATAGTTTTCGGGTTCACTTGTAGTCGAGGCCGTTTGCATCTTGACGCTTCAGAAATCGGCGTGTATGCATTTTACAAAATCCATCCATTAGCCACATTGGTGACATGCAGTGTTAGTGACTGTGACCAGTCTCTGATGCTGCCTGTTGCTTCCTGCTGGCTGCATCAAAGATGGTCACTGGCAGTCTATAATGCAGCGCAATGTGGATACATATAGATAAACAAACTAGATCTTGGGCAGGTTCAACCATATGAACTGAACAATATGAGCCTATGGGCAATTGTAAAATGACATAAGCTAATTTAGAATGGTTGAAGATCGGAGGGCAATTTAGAGGTGAGTAAACAGTATTTCCAAAATTCAGGAGGTGTGTAAACAACGTTTATGTTTAGCCTCCACTACAGTCCTGGGTGTAGGTATGCTATAGCATTAAACCTGAAACCCTACACACTGAATGTATGCTAAACAAATTATTTCAATGGTATTGATATGTGACATTTCATATTTCTTACTATGTGATTTGGCCATACTTGCATACTGTCTGAAACAGTTTCATTCTCTCTTTAGTATGATTCTAAAAACATGACCAACCATATCTATTCCTTCTGGAGTCTTTTTAACAGTGAACTGAGATTAATGAATTGAATAGTGATTGTTTGACCTATGAGGTAACACCCTTGGTACCCTATATCGATCCGATCGATTTTGGATTTTAAAGACAGATACCGATATTTTCGATATTCAAGGATTTCAAAAAACGATAAATAACCGATAAATGGGCCGATATTATTGAACCGCACTGCAACCACTGGGAAAATATTTTGCCCCTGAGTTGCCCAGTTGGGGACTCAACATCACTTTTGTCTGATGTTGTAGTTTGTTTGTAGGCTAGTCCATGTGGTCTTTCATGTCCAACAGTTTTTATGTGAACTTGGGATTTGCTGCTTTTGTCCCTTGAAACCTGCATATCACCTTCTTTCACAAGCATCTTACACCATCTTTTTAAACAAATACAGTTGTTCATTTAAGATTAGTGAGCATGTGTTTTAACCTGTGTTGTGGCATCCTGTTTTTCATACATTCCAATGGCACATGAACACACTCAAAAACAACGTAATCACGGGGGCAGTCCAGGTGGCATGAAAGGGGCCATTAGAGCAGCTACACTCCATCATATCTGTGCACCCATGGTAACAGGTTGCCAGTGAAAGTAGCCTATTCAGAATAGCGAGTCAAATTTTACAAAAATGATCATTATTGATTAATGATTATTGTTTTGCTTTGTGCCTTCATTAATATACATAAGTAGCCTAAATCAACAGGTTCGTCATATACCATTATGCTAATTGGGGGTCTGTCAGTCTTTTTAAGACACTGCACATACATACAAAGCCTACAACTTGGTCAGGTTGGTGCAGAGTACATCTCTTTTTTTTTTTTTTTGTACTTTTATTGCATGTTTGTCCATATATACAGTACAAACTTCACTTACTTCAACTAACTTACATTGCATTCATTTTTTGTTTTGTTTTGTTATTAAGGATAAAGCAACAAAAAAAAAGACAGAAGCAAACCGAGAGGGGGGGGTGGGGGGGGGGGGGGGCGGGGCAATAACATAATCTATAAAAAATAAATAAATGAATAAAGAAAAAGGACTGTGTAGGGGAAGGGGAGTTACATATATATGTCCTATGTGTAATTGCTTATTGTTGAGTATTTTTGGGGGGGTAG